>NC_069501.1:1256181544-1256362880 GCF_027579735.1 Bombina bombina | reverse complement strand
AAGTGTGAAATCCACTTCAAACTTTAAATAAAAACTTAAATAAACAATCAATTTAGCCCTTAAGAGTGTCCACCAGTTAATAGCCCATAATAAGCCCTTTATTCTATCTGAGTCTAAGAAAATGGCTTACCGATCCCCATGAGGGAAAATGACAGCCTTCCAGCATTACACAGTCTTGTTAGAAAAATGTCTAGTCATACCTTGAGCAGAAAAGTCTGCAAACTGTTCCCCCCCAACTGAAGTTCTCTAGGCTCAACAGTCCTGCGTGGGAACAGCAATTTATTTTAGTTACTGCTGCTAAAATCATACTCCTCTTTAAAACAGAACTCTTCATCTCTTTCTGTTTCAGAGTAAATAGTACATACCAGTACTATTTTAAAATAAACTCTTGATAGAAGAAATAAAAAACTACAACTAACACCACAAACTCCTCACCATCCCCGTGGAGATGCTGCTTGTTCAGAGCGGCAAGGAGAATGACTGGGGGGCGGAGCCAGAGGGGGAGCTATATGGACAGCTCTTGATGTGTGCTCTCCTTGCCTTTACCTGTAGGGGAGGAGAATATCCCACAAGTAATGGATGACGCCGTGGACCGGACACACCAATGTTGGAGAAATGCAAGTGAAGTCTGTGTTGTGTGATTATTTTATTAGGTTTATAATGCTGTTTAGCAAGTGTTTTTGTTCATTTAACTTAGTTTAATTATAAATTCTGTGTTGTGTGATTATTTTATTAGGTTTATAATGCTGTTTAGTATTTAAAGTCTTAATTTCAAAGCTTTAAAAATAATGTATTAGTTTTACTTATGACAATTTTGAGAGGGGCCTGGAACCTATCTCCCTCACTTCCCATTGACTTACATTATAAACTGGGTTTCAATTTACAACGGTTTCGATTTACAACCATTCCTTCTGGAACCTAACCCCGGCGTAAACTGAGGGCTACTTGTACTTGCTTGCCATCAAGTTTTTGGAAGAAGGTTGCAGCCTTGGGTCTATCAATAAACCCTTATTGATTGAATCAGAATTTTACATGGAATTACATCGGTTTCTCCATCTCCTTGGGACTATTTGAGGACTACATCACTATACCACATAGTGATCACGTTTGTTTTATTTTATTTAGTATTTATATCATTCATTTGGTTTTATTACGTGTAATGCAAGTTTTCACTAATACTTATTAATGTACAATATTATATATACATGACAACATTATATTTTATAACATCAGTGATTAGATTCATTGTGACAATTAAACCACTATTATATATATGTGCATACATATCTCGCTTGTATTTGCACTATTCACTCTTGTATTTTGTCACTACTAGACCTTAGGGATCTTTATCCCCTATTTTAAATTATACTAGTAGGCGCATCTAACTTGATTTTAATACTTTATACATAGTAATTAAAACACTGGTGCACTGAGAATATCTAGCTATGCGTCACATGCAGAGAAAAAGGTTAACATTAAAACCGTGATAACTTTTACTAGAAGCATTTTTTCCAATACATGTAAATTGCAAATATATTAGTATTCAAATATGTAATTCCTCTATGTGCATTTAAGTTTTGACTGGAATGCCGCTTTAAAAAGCAGTCATGTAATTTTATATTTTGCCTAAGTAAGGTTCTCCCCCTCGAGCCTCACCTGGGCTTCCAGACTGCGCACTTGTAAGGTGAGGGTTTTGCAGGTCTGTTCTGCCTCTTTACTCTGTAGCAGCGAGTGCTGCAGCTCCTTGTTGAGTCGCTCTGCTTCCTGCTTGAGATCACCGGTTTCTCTGCGCAACTGCTCCTTTTCCTTTGTGTGCTCTTGCAGTTCTTCCAGCAGCTCCTGGTTCTTCTGCTTCTTGGCGTCATAGTGCAACTTCGCCTTCTCCATCTGACATATAGAGCACCACATTAACACACAGAAACTGTGCACGTACACTGCAAATCCCTGTAAAACACTTATGTAGCTTCTATACTTTCATATATTGTAAAAGCCAAACACATGTCTATGTAAAGGCCTCCCTACAACCTATCACTTGCAGAGTTCACTAATAAAATCATTAGTACTGAGTAAAGTATGGTGTCATCAAGCAAAACAACGCACAATAAGTTAACAAAAGAAACCATAATGAAGACCCCCAGTGATTACCTGTGATTTGTAGTGATCAACTGCCTGATCCTTCTCCTTTAGCTGTGCTTCCAACTCTACCACTTTCTTCTGCTGCAACTCCAAATCTTTAAGAGCTTCGCTGTCTTGAACCTTTCATGGAAAAGGGGTTCAAGAAAGAATCCTTAAACTAACATATCAATCATTTAATTTATCAGTAATGTCCATGAAGACAATCAAATATGTGCAAGGAAGCCCATAAAAAGGGTAGGGCTTATACTCAAACTTAACCCTAAAAGGTAACCAATGTAAGGATGGGCTCACACTCACGCACCGAATGACCAGAAAAGGCAAGGATAGGCTTACACTCATGTACAGAATGACTAGACAGGGCAACCAATATAAGGATGGGCTTACAATCAGACAACAAATGACCATACAAGGCAACCAATGTAAGGATAAGCTTACACACATGCACTGAATGACCAGACAAGATAACCAATACGGATGGGATTACATTCAGGCACCAAATGACAATGCAAGGTAACCAATAAAGGCATGGGCTTACACTTACGCACTGATTGAACAGAACAAGGCAACCAATGTAAAAAACAGAATTTATGTTTACCTGATAAATTACTTTCTCCAACGGTGTGTCCGGTCCACGGCGTCATCCTTACTTGTGGGATATTCTCTTCCCCAACAGGAAATGGCAAAGAGCCCAGCAAAGCTGGTCACATGATCCCTCCTAGGCTCCGCCTTCCCCAGTCATTCGACCGACGTAAAGGAGGAATATTTGCATAGGAGAAATCATATGATACCGTGGTGACTGTAGTTAAAGAAAATAAATCTTCAGACCTGATTAAAAAACCAGGGCGGGCCGTGGACCGGACACACCGTTGGAGAAAGTAATTTATCAGGTAAACATAAATTCTGTTTTCTCCAACATAGGTGTGTCCGGTCCACGGCGTCATCCTTACTTGTGGGAACCAATACCAAAGCTTTAGGACACGGATGATGGGAGGGAGCAAATCAGGTCACCTAGATGGAAGGCACCACGGTTTGCAAAACCTTTCTCCCAAAAATAGCCTCAGAAGAAGCAAAAGTATCAAATTTGTAAAATTTGGTAAAAGTGTGCAGTGAAGACCAAGTCGCTGCCTTACATATCTGATCAACAGAAGCCTCGTTCTTAAAGGCCCATGTGGAAGCCACGGCCCTAGTGGAATGAGCTGTGATTCTTTCAGGAGGCTGCCGTCCGGCAGTCTCATAAGCCAATCTGATGATGCTTTTAAGCCAAAAAGATAGAGAGGTAGAAGTTGCTTTTTGACCTCTCCTTTTACCAGAATAAACAACAAACAAGGAAGATGTTTGTCTGAAATCCTTTGTAGCATCTAAATAGAATTTTAGAGCACGGACAACGTCCAAATTGTGTAACAAACGTTCCTTCTATGAAACTGGATTCGGACACAAAGAAGGTACAACTATCTCCTGGTTAATATTTTTGTTGGAAACAACCTTCGGAAGAAAACCAGGCTCAGTACGTAAAAACCACCTTATCTGCATGGACCAGATAGGGCGGAGAACACTGCAGAGCAGATAACTCAGAAACTCTTCTAGCAGAAGAAATTGCAACCTAAAACAAAACTTTCCAAGATAATAACTTAATATCTATGGAATGTAAGGGTTCAAACGGAACCCCTTGAAGAACTGAAAGAACTAGATTAAGACTCCAGGGAAGAGTCAAAGGTCTGTAAACAGGCTTGATTCTAACCAGAGCCTGAACAAACGCTTAAACGTCTGGCACAGCTGCCAGCCTTTTGTGAAGTAAAACAGATAAAGCAGAGATCTGTCCCTTCAGAGAACTCGCAGAAAATCCTTTCTCCAAACCTTCTTGTAGAAAGGAAAGAATCTTAGGAATTTTTATCCCTTTCCATGGGAATCCTTTAGATTCACACCAACAGATATATTTTTTCCATATATTATGGTAAATTTTTCTAGTTACAGGCTTTCTAGCCTGAATAAGAGTATCTACTACAGAATCTGAAAACCCACGCTTTGATAAAATCAAGCGTTCAAACTCCAAGCAGTCAGTTGGAGGAAAACCAGATTCGGATGTTCAAATGGACCCTGAATAAGAAGGTCCTGTCTCAAAGGTAGCTTCCATGGTGGAGCCGATGACACATTCACCAGGTCTGCATACCAAGTCCTGCGTGGCCACACAGGAACTATCAAGGTCACCGAAGCCCTCTCCAGATTGATCCTGGCTACCAGCCTGGGAATGAGAGGAAACGGTGGGAATACATAAGCTAGGTTGAAGATCCAAGGTGCTACTATTGTATCCAATAGAGTCGCCTTGGGATCCCTGGATTTGGACCTGTAACAAGGGACCATGAAGTTCTGACGAGAGGCCATCAGAACCAAGTCTGGAATGCCCCATAATTGAGTTATTTGGGCAAAGATTTCCAGATGGAGTTCCCACTCCCCCGGATGCTCCTCCATCGCCAGGGAACTCCTTGTTACCCCCTGATGGTTGATATATGTAACAGTCGTCATGATGACTGATTGAAACCTTATGAATTTGGCCTTTGCTAGTCTAGGCCAAGCCTTGAGAGCATTGAATATCGCTCTCAGTTCCATTATGTTTATCGGGAGAAGAGAGTCTTCCCGAAACCATAGACCCTGAGTTTTCAGGGGTTCCCAGACCGCGCCCCAGCCCACCAGACTGGCGTCGGTCGTGACAATGACCTATTCTGGTCTGCGGAAGCTCATTTCCTGTGACAGGTTGTCCAGGGTCAGCCACCAACGGAGTGAATCTCTGGTTATTTGATCTACTTGTATCGTCGGAGACAAGACTGTATAATCCCCATTCCACTGTCTGAGCATGCCCAGGTGCAATGGTCTTAGATGAATTCGTGCAAAAGGAACTATGTCCATTGCCGCGACCATCAACCCTATTACTTCCATGGACTGCGCTATGGAAGGAATAAGAACAGAATGAAGTACCTGACAAGAGCTTAGAAGTTTTGATTTTCTGGCCTCTGTCAGAAAAACCTTCATTTCTAAGGAAACTATTATTGTTCCCAAGAAGGGAACTCTTGTTGACGGGGACAGAGAACTTTTTTCTATGTTCACTTTCCACCTGTGAGATCTGAGAAAGGCTAGGACAATGTCCGTATGAGCCCTTGCTTTTGACAGAGACGACACCTGAATCAGGATGTCGTCCAAGTAAGGTACGACTGCAATGCCCCTTGGTCTTAGCACCGCTAGAAGGGACCCTAGTACCCTTGTGAAAATCCTTGGAGCAGTGGCTAATCCGAATGGAAGTGCCACAGGTAATGCTTGTCCAGAAAGGCGAACCTTAGGAACCGAAAATGTTCCTTGTGGATAGGAATACGTAGGTACGCATCCTTCAAGTCCACCGTGGTCATGAATTGACCTTCCTGGATGGTAGAAAGGATCGTTCGAATGGTTTCCATTTTGAATGATGAAACCCTTAGAAACTTGTTTAGAATCTTGAGATCTAAAATAGGTCTGAATGTTCCCTCTTATTTGGGAATTATGAACAGGTTGGAGTAAAAACCCATCCCTTGTTCTCCTAATGGAACAGGATGAATCACTCCCATGCTTAACAGGTCTTCTACACAGTGTAAGAATGCCTGTTCGAAGATAATTGAGACCCGTGGAACCTTCCCCTTGGGAGTAGTTCCCTGAATTCCAGGAGATAACCTTGAGAAACTATTTCTAGCGCCCAAGGATCCTGAACATCTCTTGCCCCAACCTGAGCAAAGAGAGAAAGTCTGCCCCCCACCAGATCCTTCCCAGATCGGGGGCCAACACTTCATGCTGTTTTGGTAGCAGTGGCAGGTGACTTGGCCTGCTTACCCTTGTTCCAGCCTTGCATCGGCCTCCAGGCTGGCTTGGTTTGAGAAGTATTACCCTCTTGCTTAGAGGGTGTAGAATTTGAGGCTGGTCCGTTTCTGCGAAAGGGACGAAAATTTGGCTTATTTTTAGCCTTAAAAGACCTATCCTGTGGGAGGGCGTGGCCCTTTCCCCCAGTGATGTCTGAAATAATCTCTTTCAAGTCAGGGCCAAACAGTGTTTTACCCTTGAAAGGGATGTTAAGCAAAAGCGCTCTGCGCGCCACGATAGCAAACCCTGAATTATTCGCCGCTAATCTAGCTAATTGCAAAGCGGCATCTAAAATAAAAAAGAGTTAGCCAATTTAAGAGCTTGAACTCTGTCCAAAACCACCTCGTACGAAGATTCTTTATTAAGCGACTTTTCTAGTTCTTCGAACCAGAAACACGCAGCTGTAGTGACAGGAACAATGCATGAAATTGGTTGTAGAAGGTAACCTTGCTGAACAAACATCTTTTTAAGCAAACCCTCTAACCTTTAATCCATAGGATCTTGAAAGCACAACTATCTTCTATAGGAATAGAAGTGCGTTTGTTTAGAGTAGAAACCGCCCCCTCGACCTTGGGGACTGTATGCTATAAGTCCTTTCTGGGGTCGACTATAGGAAACTAATTTCTTAAATATAGGGGGAGGACAAAGGGTATGCCGGGCCTTTCCCACTCCTTATTTACTATGTCCGCCACCCGCTTGGGTATAGGAAAAACATCGGGGGGCACCGGAACCTCTAGGAACTTGTCCATCTTACCTAATTTCTCTGGAATGACCAAATTGTCACAATCATCCAGAGTAGATAATACCTCCTTAAGTAGTGCGTGGAGATGTTGAAATTTAAATTTAAAAGTTACAATATCAGGTTCTGCTTGTTGAGAAATTTTCCCTGAATCTGAAATTTCTCCCTCAGACAAAACCTCCCTCCTGGCCCCTTCAGATAGGTGTGAGGGTATGTCAGAAAAGATATCATCAGCGTCCTCTTGCTCCTCAGTGTTTAAAACAGAGCAATCACGCTTTCTCTGATAAGTAGGCATTTTGGAAAAAAATGCATGCAATAGAATTATCCATTACAGCCATTAATTGTTGTATGGTAATAAGTATTGGCGCACTAGATGTACTAGGGGCCTCTTGTGTGGGCAAAACTGGTGTAGACACAGAAGTGGATGATGCAGTACCATGCTTACTCCCCTCATTAGAGGAATCATCTTGGGCAATATATCTATGGCATTATTATCCCTACTTTGTTTGGACATTATGACACAAATATATCACATATATTTAAAAGGGGGGTACATTGGCTTTCATACATATAGAACATCGTTATCTGATGGTTCAGACATGTTAAACAGGCTTAAACTTGTTAACAAAGCACAAAAAACGTTTTACAATAAAACCGTTACTGTCCCTTTAAATTTTAAACTGAACACACTTTATTACTGAATATGTGAAAAAGTATGAAGGAATTGTTCAAATTTCACCAAAATTTCACCACAGTAACTTAAAGCCTTAAAAGTATTGCACACCAAATTTGAAAGCTTTAACCCTTAAAATAACGGAACCGGAGCCGTTTTTACATTTAACCCCTATACAGTCCCAGGTATCTGCTTTGCTGAGACCCAACCAAGCCCAGAGGGGAATACGATACCAAATGATGCCTTCTATAAGCTTTTTCAGTGGTTCTTAGCTCCTCACACATGCATCTGCATGCCATGCTTTCCAAAAACAACTGCGCATTAGAGGCGCGAAAATGAGGCTCTGTCTATGACTAGAAAAGGCCCCCAGTGAAAAAGGTGTCCAATACAGTGCCTGCCGTTTTTATTAAAACAATCCCCAAGATTTAACAACTATTAAAAGTAACAATCTGCCAAATATACTTAGTAAAGTAATCGTTTTAGCCCAGAAAAATGTCTACCAGTTTTTTAAGCCCTAATGAAGCCCTTTATTCTTTTACTTAAACAAAGAAAATGGCTTACCGGTTCCCATAGGGAAAATGACAGCTTCCAGCATTACCGAGTCTTGTTAGAAATGTGTCATACCTCAAGCAGCAAAAGTCTGCTCACTGTTTCCCCCAACTGAAGTTAATTCCTCTCAACAGTCCTGTGTGGAAACAGCCATCGATTTTAGTAACGGTTGCTAAAATCATTTTCCTCTTACAAACAGAAATCTTCATCTCTATCCTGTTTCAGAGTAAATAGTACATACCAGCACTATTTTAAAATAACAAACTCTTGATTGAAGAATAAAAACTACATTTAAACACCAAAAAACTCTAAGCCATCTCCGTGGAGATGTTGCCTGTACAACGGCAAAGAGAATGACTGGGGAAGGCGGAGCCTAGGAGGGATCATGTGACCAGCTTTGCTGGGCTCTTTGCCATTTCCTGTTGGGGAAGAGAATATCCCACAAGTAAGGATGACGCCGTGGACCGGACACACCTATGTTGGAGAAATGAGCTTACACTCAGGCACTGAATGACCATGCAAGGCCACCAATGTAAGAATGGGCTTATACTCGCAGACTAAAAAACCATGCAAGGCCACCAATGTAAGAATGGGGTTACGCTCACTGATTGAAAATACCATGCAAAGCAATCAGTGCAAGGGTGAGATTACACTCACGTACTAAATGAGCATACAAGGCAATCAGTGTAAGGATGAGATTACACTCGCGCACTAAATGAGCATACAAGGCAATCAGTATAAGGATGAGATTATACTCACACACTAAATGAACATACAAGGCAATCAGTGTAAGGATAAGATTACACTCATGCACTAAATGAACATACAAGGCAATCAGTGTAAGGATGAGATTACACTCACGCACTAAATGAGCATACAAGGCAATCAGTGTAAGGATGAGATTACACTCACACACTAAATGAACATACAAGGCAATCAGATTAAGGATGAGATTACACTCACACACTAAATGAGCATACAATGCAATCAGTGTAAGGATAAGATTACACTCATGCACTAAATGAACATACAAGGCAATCAAAGTAAGGATGAGATTACACTCACGCACTAAATGAACATACAATGCAATCAGTGTAAGGATAAGATTACACTCATGCACTAAATGAACATACAAGGCAATCAATGTAAGGCTGAGATTACACTCACGCACTAAATGAACATACAAGGCAATCAGTGTAAGGATGAGATTACACTCACACTAAAGTAACATACAAGGCAATCAATGTAAGGATGAGATTACACTCACACACTAAATGAACATACAAGGCAATCAGTGTAAGGATGAGATTACACTCACACACTAAATGAACATACAAGGCAATCAGTGTAAGGATGAGATTACACTCACACACTAAATGAACACACAAGGCAATCAGTGTAAGGATGAGATTACACTCACGCACTAAATGAGCATACAAGGCAATCAGTGTAAGGGTGAGATTACACTCACACACTAAATGAACATACAAGGCAATCAGTGTAAGGATGAGATTACACTCACACACTAAATGAACATACAAGGCAATCGGTGTAAGGCTGAGATTACACTCACGTACTAAATGAGCATACAAGGCAATCAGTGTAAGGATGAGATTACACTCACGTACTAAATGAGCATACAAGGCAATCAGTGTAAGGATAAGATTACACTCACGCACTAAATGAACACACAAGGCAATCAGAGCAAGGATGAGATTACACTCATGCACTAAATGAACACACAAGGCAATCGGTGTAAGGCTGCGATTACACTCACACACTAAATGAACATACAAGGCAATCAGTGTAAGGATGAGATTACACTCACACACTAAATGAGCATACAAGGCAATCAGTGTAAGGATGAGATTACACTCATGCACTAAATGAACATACAAGGCAATCAGTGTAAGGATGAGATTACACTCACGCACTAAATGAGCATACAAGGCAATCAGTGTAAGGATGAGATTACACTCACACACTAAACGAACATACAAGGCAATTGGTGTAAGGATAAAATTACACTCACACACTAAATGAACAAACAAAGGCAATCAGAGTAAGGATGAGATTACACTCACACACTAAATGAACACACAAGGCAATCAGTATAAGGATAAGATTACACTCACACACTAAATGAACACACAAGGCAATCAATGTAAGGCTGAGATTACACTCACGGACTAAATGAACATACAAGGCAATCAATGTAAGGATGAGATTACACTCACGGACTAAATGAACATACAAGGCAATCAGTGTAAGGATGAGATTACACTCACACACTAAATGAACATACAAGGCAATCAATATAAGGATAAGATTACACTCACGCACTAAATGAACACACAAGGCAATCAGAGTAAGGATGAGATTACACTCACGCACTAAATGAACACACAAGGCAATCAGAGTAAGGATGAGATTACACTCACACACTAAATGAACATACAAGGCAATCGGTGTAAGGATGAGATTACACTCATGCACTAAATGAGCATACAAGGCAATCGGTGTAAGGATGAGATTACACTCACGCACTAAATGAACATACAAGGCAATCAATGTAAGGATGAGATTACACTCACGCACTAAATGAACATACAAGGCAATCAATGTAAGGATGAGATTACACTCACGCACTAAATGAACATACAAGGCAATCAGTGTAAGGATGAGATTACACTCACGTACTAAATGAGCATACAAGGCAATCAGTGTAAGGGTGAGATTACACACACACTAAATGAACATACAAGGCAATCAGTGTAAGGATGAGATTACACTCACACACTAAATGAGCATACAAGGCAATCAGTGTAAGGCTGAGATTACACTCATGCACTAAATGAACACACAAGGCAATCAGTGTAAGGCTGAGATTACACTCACACACTAAATGAACATACAAGGCAATCAGTGTAAGGATGAGATTACACTCACACACTAAATGAACATACAAGGCAATCAGTGTAAGGATGAGATTACACTCATGCACTAAATGAACACACAAGGCAATCAGTGTAAGGCTGAGATTACACTCACACACTAAATGAACATACAAGGCAATCAGTGTAAGGATGAGATTACACTCACGCACTAAATGAACATACAAGGCAATCAGTGTAAGGATGAGATTACACTCACGTACTAAATGAGCATACAAGGCAATCAGTGTAAGGGTGAGATTACACTCACACACTAAATGAACATACAAGGCAATCAGTGTAAGGATGAGATTACACTCACGCACTAAATGAACAAACAAGGCAATCAGAGTAAGGATGAGATTACACTCACACACTAAATGAACACACAAGGCAATCAGTGTAAGGATAATATTACACTCACGCACTAAATGAACATACAAGGCAATCAGAGTAAGGATGAGATTACACTCACGCACTAAATGAACATACAAGGCAATCAGTGTAAGGATGAGATTACACTCACACACTAAATGAACATACAAGGCAATCAGTGTAAGGATGAGATTACACTCACGCACTAAATGAGCATACAAGGCAATCAGTGTAAGGATAAAATTACACTCACGCACTAAATGAACATACAAAGCAATCAGTGTAAGGATAAAATTACACTCACGCTCTAAATGAGCATACAAGGCAATCAGTGTAAGGATGAGATTACACTCACGCACTAAATGAACAAACAAGGCAATCAGTGTAAGGGTGAGATTACACTCACGCACTAAATGAACATACAAAGCAATCAGTGTAAGGATAAAATTACACTCACGCACTAAATGAACATACAAGGCAATCAGTATAAGGATGAGATTACACTCACGCACTAAATGAACACACAAGGCAATCAGAGTAAGGATGAGATTACACTCACACACTAAATGAACATACAAGGCAATCAGAGTAAGGATAAAACTACACTCACACACTAAATGAACAAACAAGGCAATCAGTGTAAGGATGAGATTACACTCACGCTCTAAATGAGCATACAAGGCAATCAGTGTAAGGATGAGATTACACTCACGCACTAAATGAGCATACAAAGCAATCAGTGTAAGGATAAAATTACACTCACGCACTAAATGAGCATACAAGGCAATCAGTCTAAGGATGAGATTACACTCACGCACTAAATGAACACACAAGGCAATCAGTGTAAGGATGAGATTACACTCACGCACTAAATGAACATACAAGGCAATCAGTGTAAGGATGAGATTACACTCACGCACTAAATGAACACACAAGGCAATCAGTGTAAGGATGAGATTACACTCACGCACTAAATGAACACACAAGGCAATCAGTGTAAGGATGAGATTACACTCACGCACTAAATGAACATACAAGGCAATCAGTGTAAGGATGAGATTACACTCACGCTCTAAATGAGCATACAAGGCAATCAGTGTAAGGATGAGATTACACTCACGCACTAAATGAGCATGCAAGGCCAACAGTGTAAGGATGAGATTACACTCACGCACTAAATGAACATACAAAGCAATCAGTGTAAGGATAAAATTACACTCACGCACTAAATGAGCATACAAGGCAATCAGTGTAAGGATGAGATTACACTCACGCACTAAATGAACACACAAGGCAATCAGAGTAAGGATAAAACTACACTCACACACTAAATGAACATACAAAGCAATCAGTGTAAGGATAAAATTACACTCACGCACTAAATGAGCATACAAGGCAATCAGTGTAAGGATGAGATTACACTCACGCACTAAATGAACATACAAGGCAATCAGTGTAAGGATAAAATTACACTCACGCACTAAATGAGCATACAAGGCAATCAGTGTAAGGGTGAGATTACACTCACGCACTAAATGAACAAACAAGGCAATCAGTGTAAGGGTGAGATTACACTCACGCACTAAATGAACATACAAAGCAATCAGTGTAAGGATAAAATTACACTCACGCACTAAATGAACATACAAGGCAATCAGTATAAGGATGAGATTACACTCACGCACTAAATGAACACACAAGGCAATCAGAGTAAGGATGAGATTACACTCACGCACTTAATGAGCATACAAGGCAATCAGTGTAAGGATGAGATTACACTCACACACTAAATGAACATACAAGGCAATCAGAGTAGGGATAAAACTACACTCACACACTAAATGAACAAACAAGGCAATCAGTGTAAGGATGAGATTACACTCACGCTCTAAATGAGCATACAAGGCAATCAGTGTAAGGATGAGATTACACTCACGCACTAAATGAGCATACAAAGCAATCAGTGTAAGGATAAAATTACACTCACGCACTAAATGAGCATACAAGGCAATCAGTGTAAGGATGAGATTACACTCACGCACTAAATGAACACACAAGGCAATCAGTGTAAGGATGAGATTACACTCACGCACTAAATGAACATACAAGGCAATCAGTGTAAGGATGAGATTACACTCACGCTCTAAATGAGCATACAAGGCAATCAGTGTAAGGATGAGATTACACTCACGCACTAAATGAGCATGCAAGGCCAACAGTGTAAGGATGAGATTACACTCACGCACTAAATGAACATACAAAGCAATCAGTGTAAGGATAAAATTACACTCACGCACTAAATGAGCATACAAGGCAATCAGTGTAAGGATGAGATTACACTCACGCACTAAATGAACACACAAGGCAATCAGAGTAAGGATAAAACTACACTCACACACTAAATGAACATACAAAGCAATCAGTGTAAGGATAAAATTACACTCACGCACTAAATGAGCATACAAGGCAATCAGTGTAAGGATGAGATTACACTCACGCACTAAATGAACACACAAGGCAATCAGTGTAAGGATGAGATTACACTCACGCACTAAATGAACATACAAGGCAATCAGAGTAAGGATAAAACTACACTCACACACTAAATGAACATACAAGGCAATCAGAGTAAGGATAAAACTACACTCACACACTAAATGAACAAACAAGGCAATCAGAGTAAGGATAAAACTACACTCACACACTAAATGAACAAACAAGGCAATCAGAGTAAGGATGAGATTACACTCACACACTAAATGAACATACAAGGCAATCAGAGTAAGGATAAAATTACACTCACGCACTAAATGAACAAACAAGGCAATCAGTGTAAGGATGAGATTACATTCACGCACTAAATGAACATACAAGGCAATCAGAGTAAGGATAAAATTACACTCACACACTAAATGAACATACAAGGCAATCAGAGTAAGGATAAAATTACACTCACGCACTAAATGAACAAACAAGGCAATCGGTGTAAGGATGAGATTACACTCACGCACTAAATGAGCATACAAGGCAATCAGTGTAAGGATGAGATTACACTCATGCACTAAATGAACATACAAGGCAATCAGTGTAAGGCTGAGATTACACTCACCCACTAAATGAACATACAAGGCAATCAGTGTAAGGCTGAGATTACACTCACCCACTAAATGAGCATACAAGGCAATCAGTGTAAGGATGAGATTACACTCACGCACTAAATGAGCATACAAGGCAATCAGTATAAGGATAAGATTACACTCACGCACTAAATGAACATACAAGGCAATCAGTGTAAGGATGAGATTACACTCATGCACTAAATGAACATACAGGGCAATCAGTATAAGGATGAGATTACACTCACACACTAAATGAACATACAAGGCAATCAGTGTAAGGATGAGATTACACTCATGCACTAAATGAACATACAGGGCAATCAGTATAAGGATAAGATTACACTCACACACTAAATGAACATACAAGGCAATCAGTGTAAGGATGAGATTACACTCATGCACTAAATGAACATACAGGGCAATCAGTATAAGGATGAGATTACACTCACGCACTAAATGAACATACAAGGCAATCAATGTAAGGCTGAGATTACACTCACGCACTAAATGAGCATACAAGGCAATCAGTATAAGGATGAGATTACACTCACACACTAAATGAACATACAAGGCAATCAGAGTAAGGATGAGATTACACTCACGCACTAAATGAGCATACAAGGCAATCAGTGTAAGGATGAGATTACACTCACACACTAAATGAACATACAAGGCAATCAGTGTAAGGCTGAGATTACACTCACGCACTAAATGAACATACAAGGCAATCAGTGTAAGGCTGAGATTACACTCATGCACTAAATGAACATACAAGGCAATCAGTGTAAGGCTGCGATTACACTCGCGCACTAAATGAGCATACAAGGCAATCAGTGTAAGGATGAGATTACACTCACGCACTAAATGAGCATACAAGGCAATCAGTGTAAGGATAAGATTGTACTCACACACTAAATGAACATACAAGGCAATCAGTGTAAGGATGAGATTACACTCACGCACTAAATGAGCATACAAGGCAATCAGTATAAGGTTGAGATTACACTCATGCACTAAATGAACATACAAGGCAATCAGAGTAAGGATGAGATTACACTCATGCACTAAATGAACATACAAGGCAATCAGTGTAAGGATGAGATTACACTCACGGACTAAATGAACACACAAGGCAATCGGTGTAAGGCTGAGATTACACTCGCGCACTAAATGAACATACAAGGCAATCAGTGTAAGGCTGAGATTACACTCACACACTAAATGAACATACAAGGCAATCAGAGTAAGGATGAGATTACACTCACGCACTAAATGAGCATACAAGGCAATCAGTATAAGGATAAGATTACACTCACGCACTAAATGAACATACAAGGCAATCAGTGTAAGGATGAGATTACACTCACACACTAAATGAACATACAAGGCAATCAGTGTAAGGATGAGATTACACTCACGCACTAAATGAGCATACAAGGCAATCAGTGTAAGGATGAGATTACACTCACACACTAAATGAACATACAAGGCAATCAGTATAAGGATGAGATTACACTCACACACTAAATGAACATACAAGGCAATCAGTATAAGGATGAGATTACACTCACACACTAAATGAACATACAAGGCAATCAGTGCAAGGATGAGATTACACTCACGCACTAAATGAACACACAAGGCAATCAGTGTAAGGATGAGATTACACTCACGCACTAAATGAACACACAAGGCAATCAGTGTAAGGATAAAATTACACTCACGCACTAAATGAGCATACAAGGCAATCAGTGTAAGGATGAGATTACACTCACGCACTAAATGAACACACAAGGCAATCAGTGTAAGGATGAGATTACACTCACGCACTAAATGAGCATACAAGGCAATCAGTGTAAGGATAAGATTACACTCACACACTAAATGAACATACAAGGCAATCAGTGTAAGGCTGAGATTACACTCACGCACTAAATGAACATACAAGGCAATCAGTGTAAGGCTGAGATTACACTCATGCACTAAATGAACATACAAGGCAATCAGTGTAAGGCTGCGATTACACTCGCGCACTAAATGAGCATACAAGGCAATCAGTGTAAGGATGAGATTACACTCACGCACTAAATGAGCATACAAGGCAATCAGTGTAAGGATAAGATTGTACTCACACACTAAATGAACATACAAGGCAATCAGTGTAAGGATGAGATTACACTCACGCACTAAATGAGCATACAAGGCAATCAGTATAAGGTTGAGATTACACTCATGCACTAAATGAACATACAAGGCAATCAGAGTAAGGATGAGATTACACTCATGCACTAAATGAACATACAAGGCAATCAGTGTAAGGCTGAGATTACACTCACGGACTAAATGAACACACAAGGCAATCGGTGTAAGGCTGAGATTACACTCGCGCACTAAATGAACATACAAGGCAATCAGTGTAAGGCTGAGATTACACTCATGCACTAAATGAACATACAAGGCAATCAGTGTAAGGCTGAGATTACACTCACGCACTAAATGAACATACAAGGCAATCAGAGTAAGGATGAGATTACACTCACGCACTTAATGAGCATACAAAGAAATCCGTATAAGGATGAGATTACACTCACACAAAATAAGTGGATATCGAGCAAGCAAGACAGCTATTTAGGTGATGGGTTAGCAAATGCTAAAGTGAGCAGGAAACGCAAGTAAAAGAGTGAATTTACAGACCTGACTGTGTTAGAGGGTGTATGTGATGTAATAAAGCTAAACCCACCAATAGAAATGTGCACAAGACTTTTATACCTTCAGCTTTTGCTGTTGAGACGTTATGGTCTTCTCATGCTGATGCAACTGCTTGTTCAGCTCCTGCACCTATGGAATAAAATTAAAAAAAACGCATAGCTGTGGGAGGATAGAAATGTGAGTCAGGCTCATCTGTAAATGTTTTTCCTTTTATTTCTGTCACTGTTGTATAAATATGTATTACAAATCATATCATGGAAATATTAACATGTCCGTGCAGCCTTCATATATGTAGCATTTTATATTAGCCTCTTGTAATAAGTAGTTACTATATAAGTGTGTGGTAGCGCTACAGCTGGATAACTAAGTTACTCCGGAGTTTCATTAAAAAAAAACATTTGTAGTTAATAAAACATTTGTTAATATTATGAGAAAACATTTTTGTCTTCACACAGAAAGCCAAAAATGTTAATATAAAAATAAAAAAAGATCAATAACTTGCTAAATATTAGTCTTTTGGCCAACAATAAAGTGGGTTAAAGTATTTGATCAAACATAAGCTGCAAGGACAGAGTAATTCCTGGTATTAGAGGTCCATCCCTATCTTTTACAAATTGTTATTTTACTACTAAAATTCACTGGCATAAAGAAAAAGGAAAAGCATTTTTCAAGTTGGGCTCATTAAAAACAGAATTTATGCTTACCTGATAAATTTCTCTCTCTTACGGTGTATCCAGTCCACGGATTCATCCTTACTTGTGGGATATTCTCATTCCCTACAGGAAGTGGCAAAGAGAGCACACAGCAAAGCTGTCCATATAGCTCCCCTCAGGCTCCGCCCCCCCAGTCATTCGACCGACGGTTAGGAGAAAAAGGAGAACCATAGTGTGCAGTGGTGACTGTAGTTTTACAAAAAATAAATTTGAACCTGACTTAATTGCCAGGGTGGGCCGTGGACTGGATACACCGTAAGAGAAAGAAATTTATCAGGTAAGCATAAATTCTGTTTTCTCTTACATTGGTGTATCCAGTCCACGGATTCATCCTTACTTGTGGGAACCAATACCAAAGCTTTAGAACACGGATGAAGGGAGGGAACAAGTCAGGTAACCTAAACGGAAGGCACCACTACTTGCAAAACCTTTCTCCCAAAAAATAGCCTCCGAAGAAGCAAAAGTATTGAATTTCTAAAATTTGGCAAAAGTATGCAGTGAAGACCAAGTCGCTGCTTTACAAATCTGTTCAACAGAAGCCTCATTCTTGAAAGCCCATGTGGAAGCCACAGCTCTGGTGGAAAGAGCTGTAATTCGTTCAGGAGGCTGCTTTCCAGCAGTCTCATAAGTCAATCGGATAATGCTTTTCAGCCAAAAGGAAAGAGAGGAAGCGATAGCTTTTTGACCTCTCCTCTTACCAGAATAGACAACAAACAAGGATGACGTGTCTCTGAAATCTTTAGTTGCTTTTAAATAGAATTTTAAAGCACGAACCACATCAAGATTGTGTAACAGCCGTTCCTTCTTAGAAGGAACAATGATTTCCTGGTTAATATTCTTATTAGAAACCACTTTCGGAAGGAAACCAGTTTTTGTACGCAAAACAACCTTATCTGCATGAAACACCAGATAGGGTAAATTACACTGCAAAGCAGACAATTCTGTAACTCTTCGAGCAGAAGAAATAGTTACCAAAAACAAAACTTTCCAAGATAATCACTTAATATCTATTGAATGTAAAGGTTCAAACGGAACCCCTTGAAGGACTGAAAGAACTAAATTTAGACTCCATGGAGGAGCCACAGGTTTATAGACAGGCTTGATTCTGACTAAAGCCTATGCAAACGCTTGAACGTCTGGTACTTCCGCCAGACGCCTGTGTAACAATAGACAGAGCAGATATCTGTCCCTTTAAGGAACTAGCTGACAATCCTTTCTCCAATCCTTCTTGGAGAAATGACAAAATCCTAGGAATCCTAATCTTACTCCACGAGTAACCCTTGGATTCAAACCAACAAAGATATTTCCGCCATATCTTATGGTAAAATTTTCCTGGTGACAGGCTTTCTAGCCTGGATCAAAGTATCTATAACTGATCCAGAGAACCCACGCTTAGCTAGAATTAAGCGTTCAATCTCCAAGCAGTCAGTTGCAGAGAACTAGATTTGGATGCTTGAATGGATCTTGAATTAGAAGATCCTGCCTCGATGGCAGTGTCCATGGTGGAACAGATGACATGTCCACTAGGTCTGCATACCAAGTCCTGCGTGGCCACGCAGGCGCTATCAAAATTACTGAAGCATTCTCCTGTTTGATTCTGGCTAACAGACGAGGGAGAAGGGGAAAAGGTGGAAAAACATAAGCCAGATTGAAGGACCAAGGCGCTACTAGAGCATCTATCGATGCCGCCTTGGGGTCCCTGGACCTGGATCCGTAAAGAGAAAGTTTGGAGTTCTGACGGGACGCCATCAGATCCAACTCTGGAATACCCCATAGCTGGGTAAGCTGAGCAAAAACCTCCGGAAGGAGTTCCCACTCCCCCGGGTGAAAAGTCTGACGACTCAGAAAATCCGCCTCCCAGTTGTCTATTCCTGGGATGTGAATTGCAGATAGATGGCAGGAGTGATCCTCCGCCCATTTGATGATCTTGGATACTTCCTTCATCGCTAGGGAACTCTTTGTTCCTCCCTGATGATTGATGTACGCTACAGTCGTGATGTTGCCCGACTGAAACCTGATGAACCTGGCCTCCGCTGGTTGAGGCCATGCCTGGAGCGTGTTGAATATTGCTCTCAGTTCCAAAATGTTTATAGGGAGAAGAGACTCTTCCCGAGACCATAGGCCCTGAGCTTTCAGGGAGTCCCAGACCGCACCCCAGCCAAACAGACTGGAATCGGTCGTGACAATGATCCACTCTGGTCTGCGGAAGCATATTCCCTGAGACAGGTGATCCTGAGACAACCACCAGAGAAGATAATCTCTGGTTTTCTGGTCCATTTGTATCTAAGGAGACAATCTGCATAATCCCCATTCCACAGCTTGAGCATGCACAGCTGCAGTGGTCTGAGATGAATTCTGGCAAAGGGAACAACGTCCATTGCCGCAACCATTAACCCGATTACCTCCATGCACTGAGCCACAGAAGGTCGAGGAAAAGAATGAAGAACTCGGCAAGTAGTTAAAAGTTTTAACTTCCTGACCTCCGTCAGAAATATTTTCATTTCTACCGAGTCTATTAGCGTTCCCAGGAAGGGAACCCTTGTGAGCGGGGACAGAGAACTTTTTTCGATGTTCACCTTCCAGCCGTGAGACCTTAGAAAGGCCAGAACTATTTCTGTATGAGCCTTGGCTCTTTGAAAAGTCGACGCCTGAATTAATATGTCGTTCAGATAAGGTGCTACCGCAATGCCCCGCGGTCTTAGTACCGTTAGAATGGACCCTAGCACCTTTGTGAAAATTCTTGTCCAGAAAGGCGAACCTTAGGAACTGATGGTGATCTTTGTGGATCGGAATATGTAGGTATGCATCCTTTAAATCCACGGTAGTCATATATTGATCTTCCTGGATCAATGGTAAGATTGTCCGAATGGTTTCCATTTTTAATGATGGAACTCTGAGGAATTTGTTAAGAATTTTTAAATCCAGGATTGGCCTGAAAGTTCCTTCCTTTTTGGGAACTACAAACAGGTTTGAGTAAAAACCCAGTCCTTGCTCTGCAGTTGGAACTGGGTGTATCACTCCCATCTTTAGAAGATCTTCTACACAGTGTAAGAACGCCTGTTTCTTTGTCCTGAAGACAAACGAGAAATGTGGAACCTTCCCCTTGGGGTAGAGTCTTTGAATTCTAGAAGATACCCTTGAGCAACAATTTCTAATGCCCAGGGATCTGGAACATCTCTTGCCCAAGCCTGAGCAAAGAGAGAAAGTCTGCCCCCTACTAGATCCGGTCCCGGAGCGGGGGCTACCCTTTCATGCTGTCTTGGTAGCAGCAGCAGGCTTCTTGGCCTGCTTACCCTTGTTCCAGCCCTGCAAAGGCTTTCATGTTGCTTTGGGCTGGGAAACCACTTGCTTTTCGGTTGCAGAGGTTAAAGCAGGTCCGCTCCTGAAGTTGCGAAAGGAGCACAAATTAGTCTTGTTTTAAGCTTTAAAAGGTCTATCTTGTGGAAGGGCATGGCCCTTTCCCCCAGTGATATCTGAAATAATTTCTTTCAACTCTGGCCCGAATAGGGTCTTCCCCTTGAAAGGAATATTAAGTAATTTTGTTTTGGACGACACGTCAGCCGACCATGATTTGAGCCAGAGCGCTCTTCGCGCCACAATGGCAAAAACCAGAATTTTTCGCCGCTAATTTAGTTAATTGTAAAGCGGCATCTGTAATGAAAGAATTAACCAGCTTTAGAGCATGAATTCTATCCATGACTTCGTCATATGAAGTCTCCCTCTGGAGCGACTCCTCCAGCGCCTCAACCAAAAAGCCGCTGCAGTAGTTACAGCAATAATGTAGGCAATTGGTTGAAGAAGGATACCTTGTTGAACAAATATTTTCTTTAGTAACCCTTCTAATTTGTTATCCATAGGATCTTTGAAAACACAACTGTCTTCTATTGGTATAGTTGTGCGCTTAGCTAGTGTTGAAACTGCTCCCTCTACCTTAGGGACCGCCTGCCAGGGGTCAGTTATGGGGAACATTTTCTTAAAGATAGGTGGGGGAACAAAAGGTACGCCTGGTCTCTCCCACTCCCTAGTCACAATATCCGCCACCCTCTTAGGGATCGGAAACGCATCAGTGTATACAGGGACTTCTAAAAACTTGTCCATTTTACACAATTTTTCTGGGACCACCATAGGGTCACAATCATCCAGCGTAGCTAAAACCTCCTTAAGCAGTACACGGAGGTGTTCCAGCTTAAATTTAAACGCTAAGAAATCTGATTCTGCCCGCTGAGAAATTTTACCTGCGTCACAAATTTCTCCCTCAGACAGTACATCCCTCACCGCCACGTCAGAGGGTTGTGAGGGTACAACAGATAAATTATCCAAAACTTCTGATTGCTCATCCTCTGTTCTTAAAACTGAGCTATCACGCTTTTTAGGAAAAACAGGCAGTTTGGATAGAAATGCTGCAAGGAAATTATCCATGACTGCTGCTAATTGTTGCAATGTAATAGGGGCCAATGCGCTAGAGGTACAAGGCATTGCTTGCACGGGCGTAACTGGTGTCGACACATGGGCAGAGGAAGGAGGGCTATCCTCATTACCTTCCGTTAAAGAATCATCTTGGGCCACATTTTTAAGTGTCACTGCATGGTCTTTAAAATGTTTGGATATGTTAGCACACTTTAAACACAAATGTAAAGAGGGGACCGCCATGGCTTTTAAACACATAGAACAAGGTCTATCTGTAGGCTCAGACATGTTAGACTTAGACAGCACTCAAATCCAGTAAAATACAATTTTTGAAAAAAAAAACAGTACTGTGCCTTTAAATAATAAAAAGCGCATACTTTTTTACTAAACCTCCAAAAATCATCCAATCTTTATGAAATTCACCATATGATCCTAATGCTTTGAAATGATTGCACAGTAAATTTCAAGTCAATTAACCCCCTACTGCCCAAACCGGAGCAAATTAACCATGCCACAGCCTTTGCTGTAGTCCTACCTTCCTTGGGGATTAGTTTTGATCGAAAATAAGCCTCTCTGAAGTCCTCAAGTAATCTTTGGACCCTTCACATGTATCTGCATGAAACTGTAAAATAAACTGCGCAACTGAGGCGCGAAATTCAGGCCCCCTCCATCTTCCCTCAGGAGTTTGTGGGGCCTTCCCAAGCCAAAATAGGTGTCTAAATATATGCCATGCGGAATAAAAGCCCAAAAAGTGTTTTAAATGCAATATAAAACTTGTATAATGTCAGATTAAATTAAAAAATAATCGATTGCCCCTTAACAGTGTCCACCAGTGTATTGAGCCCTTTCAATAAGCCTTCCTTCTATACTAAGTCTCAGAAAATGGCTTACCTTCCCCTATGGGGATTTCTGTCAGTCTTCTAGCATTACCAGGTCTTGTTAGAAAAAAAATGACTGAGCATACCTGAAGCAGTTAAAGTGAAGGTAAACTTAGCACGCTTCAATTATTTCCAATGTAAATACTTATAAAATTAGCAGTACTTTAAGTCATCAATTTAATTATTTTCATATATTTACCGAGTTATCAGCATTTTTATCTTCATTTCTAATCGTTCCCAAATCAGCCCGTTTTTTGTTTTTTTTGGGCCGGTCACGTTCTTGAAACAGCCAATAGTGAGTCTGGCCGTTAGGCGGCCGTCATTTGACGTCACAACATAGCTTGACGTTCTGCGCATGCGTTGGCATCACTTACTCTGCCTTCCAAGCCGGGCTCGCTCTAGTTTAGCGCATGCGCGATTAAGAGGATTGACGACTGCGCTTTAGAAATAAAATGATTTGAGTCTAACAGGCGCAAATAGAGTATACGGCGAAGTGTGCGCATGCGCAAGTTTTCCGGCAATCTAGAACACGCTTTGGAAGTACGTATAGAGCGGGTGGGACCGCTCTGTATGTAATAGATTGAAAAACCCGGAAATCCATGGAGGGAGGAGCGAAGACCGGCCGAGATCGTAAATAAAAATGTTTTATAATACAATTATCTATATACAAATAGTTAAAAAAAAACATAGCGATCAGACTATATAGTAGATGACTAATATAATAAAGCTTGCTAAAACAGAAAACTTTACCTTCACTTTAAGCCTGCAAACTGTTCCCCCCAACTCAAGTTTTCCTGTACTCAACAGTCCTGCGTGGGAACAGCAATGGATTTTAGTTACGATTGCTAAAATCATTTTCCTCTCAGCAGAAATCTTCATCACTTTCTGCCTCAGAGTAAATAGTACAAACCGGCACTATTTTAAAATAAACTTTTGATTGAAGAATTAAAAACTACAAATCTAAAACCACAAACTCTTTACCCTCCCGTGGAGATGCTACTTGTTAGAGCGGCAAAGAGAATGACTGGGGGGGCGGAGCCTGAGGGGAGCTATATGGACAGCTCTGCTGTGTGCTCTCTTTGCCACTTCCTGTAGGGATTGAGAATATCCCACAAGTAAGGATGAATCCGTGGACTGGATACACCAATTTAAGAGAAATAAACGTTAGAGTTAGAAAAGCACACTTAACATGGAGAACTTTATATATGAGATGAAACGGATCAATGCACACACTGCTCATTCAAAAGCCCTGTTTTAAAGAAGCCACTTACTAAAGGGAAGCTCCCTACTGCGAGTACCAACACTTGCGCACACATTTAACTTGGTCAAAAGAAATGTTAATCTTTCTCAGAATCAGCTCACTTGGGTCTGAGGGTGAGGAACATTCCTGTGACCAACTCCACAGGTCAAAGGAAGGTTCCTTTTAATCAGAATCCGCTCACTTGGTCAGAAGAATGTTCCCTACCATCAGACTCAGCTCACTAGGTCAAAAGGAAGGCTCCTTTTCCTCAAAATTAAGCTCACTTGCTTACAGGAATGTTCCCCACATGCAGTCCCAACTCACTAGGACAAAATTAACATATACACAAAATCGGCTCACACAGTATAACAAATGTTCCTTATGCTCAGAGCAACAAAATAAATTGCAAATATGTATGTATGTATTATGATAGTAGACACACAATTCCAAACAGCACAAGAGACTAAAATACGAAAGTATCAGCTGCATGCAGAGAGATATCTAACAGCGCAGCGTGTCAAGTTTAGACTGGATACGCAGAGTTCAAACAGAATGGAGGCATCAGGCCAAGGTTAGTAATTTAGCATCCAATGGACAATTAATATAAGTGTAATTAGCTCATTTCCTGAAATATATGGATGTAACTACAAGCAGTGAAGTGTTAACCAACACCCATATGCCTAAACACACCCCAACAAGGAAAAAAAAAAAAGTTATAAAGCAGTCTTCATTGCAAACTGTTTGCCTTAGTTTTTTTTAAGTTTCACCATCTCACATTTTATGGATGTCACATAACAGCTACAACCAGGATAACCTTAACAGGAACCTTGACCTGTCTGCTCCTCATAAAGGACAAGTAAATGAGCCCACAAATCAATGTGAAAAAGGGTCAGCACTGACAAAACACTAAGGGAAAGACTAAGTCTTGCAGTTGAAGTATTTTCTATTTAAAAAATAAAAAAATATAGGGTTCTCAAGGAAAAAAAGCTCTATATAGGTATTGCAGACCATGCATTTTTCAGATAGGGAATTACTGATCAGGCAGTAGTCTGAAGGCAAGCCATATGGAGAATTAAATTACAGAGAAGTCATAAGGAGAATTAAATTAGAGATTTAACAAGGAAGGAAGGAACATCCTAGAGCTTTTTTAAAGCAGAAGGTGCCAAAAGAACTGAAAGTCTTCAAACCTACTTTGCAACATGGAGCCCTTAATGGACATGTCAGTCTACGATAGCAGGTACACCCTAAATGTGCACAATCATGCGGGGCAGTCAGAGGGGATATGTGACGTCCACCTCACGCCTGTGCGAGATCCTGGGCACTGCTGCATCCCTTTGGCAAACAGTTCACAACGAAAATGGAGCAAGAGACTCGACATGGCGTTGTATAGAGAGGGTGTGTTAGCTGCATGCACCATCACCGTTTAAGAAGCTGGAGGCGCGAATTGGTTATACTGGTTACCTGCTCAGAGTGCTCTTTTCTTGCAGCCTCCAACTGATCCACCTGTTGGTGTAAATTGATGGGACGTTAGAAAGTTACAGTATGAAATATAACAACAAATATTAAAAACCTTCAGTCCCAAAAAAGCAACAACAACAAAATTACTCCTGGGAATTACCTTTCCTATCACTAGGAGGAGGCAAAAGATTAGCAAATCCCAAGAGCTCTATATAACCCCTTCTACCCCTATGGTAGTCTGACGTATCGTCAAGCAAAAAAAGTAAAATAAGAAATAAAAAGCAAAAAATATAGGAGCCGGGAAAAAAAAAGGAAATTTATGCTTACCTGATAAATGTATTTCTTTTACGATATGACGAGCCCACGGATTTCATCCTTACTTGTGGGATTTATCCTCCTGCTAACAGGAAGTGGCAAAGAGCACCACAGCAGATATATATATATATATATATATATATATATATATATATATATATATATATATATATATATATATATATATATATATATATATATATATATATATCCTCCCTTCCCTCCACCCCCAGTCATTCGACAGAAGTTAGGAAGAGAAAGGAAAAGCCAAAGGTGCAGAGGTGACTGAAGTTTATAAAACAGAATTTATGCTTACCTGATAAATTACTTTCTCCAATGGTGTGTCCGGTCCACGGCGTCATCCATAACTTGTGGGAATATTCTCTTCCCCAACAGGAAATGGCAAAGAGCACAGCAAAAGCTGTCCATATAGTCCCTCCTAGGCTCCGCCCACCCCAGTCATTCGACCGACGGACAGGAGAAAAACAGGAGAAACCATAGGGTGCCGTGGTGACTGTAGTTAAAGAAAGAAATTCATCAAACCTGATTAAAAAACCAGGGCGGGCCGTGGACCGGACACACCATTGGAGAAAGTAATTTATCAGGTAAGCATAAATTCTGTTTTCTCCAACATTGGTGTGTCCGGTCCACGGCATCATCCATAACTTGTGGGAACCAATACTAAAGCTTTAGGACACGGATGAAGGGAGGGAGCCTATCAGGTTACCTAAACGGAAGGCACCACGGCTTGCAAAACCTTTCTCCCAAAAATAGCCTCCGAAGAAGCAAAAGTATCAAATTTGTAGAATTTGGCAAAAGTGTGCAGGGAAGACCAAGTCGCTGCCTTACATATCTGATCAACAGAAGCCTTGTTCTTGAAGGCCCATGTGGAAGCCACAGCCCTAGTAGAGTGAGCTGTGATGCGTTCGGGAGGCTGCCGTCCGGCAGTCTCATAAGCCAATCGGATGATGCTTTTCAGCCAAAAGGAAAGAGGTAGCAGTAGCTTTTTGACCTCTCCTCTTGCCAGAATAAACGATAAACAGAGAAGACGTTTGTCTGAAATCCTTTGTTGCTTCTAAATAGAACTTTAAAGCACGAACTACATCTAAATTGTGTAACAAACGTTCCTTCTTTGAAACTGGATTCGGACACAAAGAAGGCACAACTATTTCCTGGTTAATATTCTTGTTGGAAACAACCTTTGGAAGGAAACCAGGTTTAGTACGCAAAACAACCTTATCTGAATGGAACACCAGATAGGGCGGATTACACTGCAGAGCAGATAACTCAGAAACTCTTCTAGCAGAAGAAATAGCAACCAAAAACAGAACTTTCCAAGATAAGATCTTGATATCTATGGAATGTAGAGGTTCAAACGGAACCCCTTGAGAACTGAAAGAACTAAATTCAGACTCCAGGGAGGAGTCAAAGGTCTGTAAACAGGCTTGATCCTGACCAAAGCCTGAACAAAAGCTTGAACATCTGGCACAGCTGCCAGTCGTTTGTGTAACAAGACAGATAAAGCAGAAATCTGTCCCTTTAGAGAACTCGCTGATAATCCCTTATCCAAACCTTCTTGAAGAAAAGAAAGGATCCTAGGAATTTTGATCTTCACACCAACAGATATATCTTTTCCATATTTTATGGTAATTTTTCTAGTTACAGGTTTTCTGGCTTGTACCAGAGTATCTATCACAGAATCCGAAAACCCACGCTTAGATAAAATCAAGCGTTCAATTTCCAAGCCGGAGCCGTTTACAGTTTTAAGCCCTCTACAGTCCCAGCTACATCCTTTGCTGCGACTTTACCAAACCCAGGGGGGTATACGATACCAAATGAAGCCATTCAGGAACCTTTTCAACTATTTCCAGACCCACACACATGCAGCTGCATGTCCTGTTCTCAAAAGTAACTGCGCAGTAATGGCGCGAAAATGAGGCTCTGCCTACTACATAGAAGGCCCTTCCTGACTGGGAAGGTGTCTAAACCAGTGCCTGACGTAAAAAAACCTTCCCCAAAGTTATAAAGTGTGAATTTCAACATCAAGCTGTATAAAATGCTCAAATAAAGCAATCGATCTAGCCCATAAAAGTGTCTACCAGTTTTATAGCCCATATTAAGCCCTTTATTCTGTTTGAGACTAAGAAAATGGCTTACCGGTCCCCATGATGGGGAAAATGACAGCCTTCCAGCATTACACAGTCTTGTTAGAAATATGGCTAGTCAAACCTTAAGCAGAAAAGTCTGCTAACTGTTTCCCCCAACTGAAGTTATCTCATCTCAACAGTCCTATGTGGAAACAGCAAACGATTTTAGTTACTACTGCTAAAATCATATTCCTCTCACAAACAGAACTCTTCATCTTTTTCTGTTTCAGAGTAAGTAGTACATACCAGCACTATTTTAAAATAAACTCTTGATAGTAGAATAAAAAACTACAACTAATCACCACATACTCTTCACCATCTCCGTGGAGATGCTGCTTGTTCAGCGGCAAAGAGAATGACTGGGGTGGGCGGAGCCAAGGAGGGACTATATGGACAGCTTTTGCTGTGCTCTTTGCCATTTCCTGTTGGGGAAGAGAATATTCCCACAAGTTATGGATGACGCCGTGGACCGGACACACCAATGTTGGAGAAATAAGTACATACCCGTCTTAGAAATGACAGGGTTGGACGTGGACTCGTCATATTGTAAAAGAAATAAATTTATCAGGTAAGCATAAATTTCCTTATCTTTTACAAGATATGACGAGTCCACAGATTTCATCCTTACTTGTGGCATACAATACCAAAGCTGCAGGACACGGATGAAAGGGAGGGACAAGACAGGGACCTAAACGGAAGGCACCACTGCTTGAAGAAGCTTTCTCCCAAAAACAGCCTCAGAAGAAGCAAAAGTATCAAATTTGGAAAAAGTGTGAAGAGACAACCAAGTTGGAGCCTTGCAAATCTGTTCAACAGAAGCATAGTTTTTTAAATGCCCATGAGGAAGCCACAGCCCTAGTAGAATGAGCCGTAATTCTTTCAGGAGGCTGCTGTCCAGCAGTCTCATATGTCAGACTGATGATACTCTTCAGCCAAAAAGAAAGAGAGGTAGTCGTAGCTTTCTGACCCCTACGCTTTCCAGAAAAAACAATGAATAATGAAGATGATAAGACGGAAATCCTTAGTCTCCTGCAAGTAAAACTTCAGGGCACGAACTACGTCCAAATTATGCAACATACGCTCCTTAGAAGAAGGGTTAGGACATAATGAAGGAACAACAATTTCCTGATTAATATTATTACAAACAACCTTAGGAAGGAAACCAGGTTTGTTACGTAAAACCACCTTATCAAAATGGAAGATAAGGCGAGTCACATTGTAACGCTGAGAGCTCAGAAACTCTACGAGCAGAAGAAATAGCAACCAAAAAAAAAAAAAAAACAACTTTTCAAGATAACTTAATATCTATGGAATGCATGGGTTCAAACGGAACCCCTTGAAGTACATTAAGAACTAAATTTAAACTCCAGGGTGGAGCAATTGGTCTAAACACAGGCTTGATCCTGGTCAAAGCCTGACAAAAAGACTGAACATCTGGAACATCTGCCAAACGTTTGAAGTAAAATCGACAAAGCAGAGATCTGTCCCTTTAAGGAACTTGCTGATGACACTTTCTCCAAACCTTCTTTGAGAAAAGAGAGAATCCTGGGAATCTTAACTCCACTCCATGAGTAGTTCTTGGACTCGCACCAATAAAGATATTTACGCCATATCTTATGGTAAATTTTCCTAGTAACAGGCTTACGTGCCTGAATCAGAGTATCAATGACCAAATCAGAGAATCACCGCTTTGATAAAATCAAGCGTTCAATCTCCAAGCAGTCAGCTGCAGAGAAATTAGATTTGGATGTTGGAATGGACCTTGAATGAGAAGGTCCTGTCTCAATGGAAGTTTCCACGGCGGCAGAGAGGACATGTCCACTAGATCTGCATACCAAGTCCTGCGAGGCCAAGCAGGCGCAATTAGAATTACTGAAGCCCTCTCCTGTTTGATCCTAGCAATCACCCGGGGAAGGAGAGGAAACGGTGGAAACACATAAGCTAGGTTGAACGACCAAGGCATTGCCAAGGAATCCATCAGTTCGGCCTGAGTATCCCTCGACCTGGATACGTATCTTGGGAGCTTGGCATTCTGCCGAGACGCCATCAGATCCAATTCCGGTCTGCCCCATCTGAGAATCAGGGATGCAAAGACCTCCGGATGGAGTTCCCACTCCCCCGGATGAAATGCCTGACAGCTTAAAAAAAAAAATCAGCTTCCCAGTTGTCCACTCCTGGGATGTAGATTACTGACAGATAGCAAGAGTGAGTCTCCGCCCATCAAATTATCTTGGATGTCATCGCTAAGGAACTCCTCGTTCCTCCCTGATGATTGATCTAAGCCACAGTCGTGATGTTGTCCGACTGAAAACGGATGAATTTGGCCGCAGCCAACTGAGGCCACGCCTCAAGAGCATTGAATATTGCTCTCAATTCCAGAATATTGATTGGAAGTAGAGACTCCACCTGAGTCCACACACCCTGAGCCTTCAGGGAATTCCAGACTGCCCCCCAGCCTAGTAGACTGGCGTCCATTGTCACCCACGCGGGTCTGCGGAAACGCATCCCTTGGGAAAGATGATCCGGCGACAACCACCAAAGAAGAGAGTCTCTGGTCTCGTGGTCCAGATTTATCTGAGATAAAATTTGCATAGTCCCCATTCCACTGTCCGAGCATGCACAGTTGCATTGATCCGAGATGAAATCGAGCAAACTGAATGATGTCTATTGCTGCCACCATCAATCCAATTACCTCCATGCACTGAGCCACTGATGGCCGAGGATTGGACTGAAGGACTCGGCATGTATTTAGAATCCTTGACTTTCTGACCTCCGTCAGAAAAATCTTCATGGATATAGAATCTATCAGAGTTCCCAAGAAGGGAACCCTTGTCTGTGGAATTAGTGAACTCATTTCTAGATTCACCTTCCATCCGTGAGTTCTCAGAAAGGACAGCACTGTGTCCGTATGAGATCTCCTCACTTTACCTCTTCCTATTACTAACACAGGCAAAGAGAATGACTGGGGGTGGAGGGAAGGGAGGAGCTATATATACAGCTCTGCTGTGGTGCTCTTTGCCACTTCCTGTTACTTGTGGGATTTATCCTCCTGCTAAGGATGAAATGCGTGGACTCATATCTTGTAAAAGAAATATATGTCCAATAAAAAAAACAATAAAAAAAACAACCCTCCAAAAACAGGGTGTAGTCTCGTGGACCACCATGACAGAAAGAAATTTATCAGGTAAGCATAAATTATGTTCTTTCATAAAGGTGGTAGGAGTCCATGATCCATTACTCCTGGGAACCAAAACCAAAGCTGTGGAGAGTCCACGAGTAATAAAAAGATAGGGTGGGATAAGAAACTTTTTTCCCCATCCACAACCCTTAAAAGCAAGAGACTTCTTTTCTATATACACTTTAAAACAACAAACTGCCGGAAGGACCTTTCTACCAAAAGCTGTCTCAGAAGAAGCGAAAACATAAAAATAGTAGAATTTAGTGAAAAGTATGCAATGAAGACCAAGTAGCGGCCTAGCAGATTTGGTCAACAGAAGCTTCATTCTTGAAAGCCTAAGAAGTAGCTACCGATCTAGTAGAATGAGCAGTAATCAGATTAGATGGGGTCTGATATGCCTTTAAGTAAGCCTCACAAATCAAAAGCTTTAACCAAAAAGCCAAAAGATACAGCAGAAGCTCTCTGACCTCGCTTAGCACCAAAAAAGTGAACAAACTAAGTTTGTCTTAAATCTTAACATAATACTTCTAATCACGTTTGAAATAAGGAGGAATCCAGTAAAATCTTACATTTTATTAATAAAACCAATATATTAGTGTTACATTGAAGATGCAAAGATCAAAAAATACTTCTAACCACATCCAAATTGCAAAGAAACCTCTTTTAAGAAATCTTAGGATTAGGACACAAAGAAGGGACAACAATTTCCCTACTAAAATTATCAGGACACAACCTTAGGAAAATAATATTTGGTTCATAAAACCAATCTTCACAAAAAAAATCAAAGAAAAAAAAATCATAAGAAGCAAATTTTCATGAAAAATTAAATAAGAAAAATCACAAGAAAGAGCGGACAGTTCAAATAACTCTTCTAGCAAAGAAAATAGCCAAAAGAAACAAAGACATTCCAGGAAAGAAACTTATTGTCCACCTTATGCATAGGCTCAAACAAAGGAGCCTGCAAAACCTTCAGCACCGTCAAGTGCCAAGGAGGAGAAACTAGTTTAATAACAGACTTAACACGCACTAAAGCCATGAATATCAAAAAGAATAGCAAATTTTGTTGTGAAACAAAACAGAAAGAGCAGAAATTTGACCTTTCAAAGAAGTGGCCAATAAACCTTTGCAAAATTCTAGGAATCCTGAAAGAAGAACCATGAACAAGAACCCAAGAAATAAAAGTTTCCCAAACTTAATACATTTTCCTGGTAACTGGCTTTCGAGCCTTAATCAGGATGTCAAATCACAGACTCAGAGAAACCCCTATGCCTAAGAACTAACCCTTTAATCTCCATGCCATGATGTTCAGAGATTTCAGATCCTGATGGAAAAATGTACATTGGCAAAAGATGATCCATCCTTAGAGGAAGAGGCCACAGAAGGCAACTGGACATTTGAACAAGATCCGCAAACCGATCTCTACAGGACCAGGATGGAGCAATTCGAATCACTGATTAATTCTCCTACCTGATCTTGAAAATTACACAGGCCAACTGCAAGGACCATGGAACTATCAGCATTCAGAAACTCTGCCTGAATATCCCTTGACCTTGCAAAGTATCTGGGAAGTTTGTTGTTCAACCAAAAAGCCATCTGATCTACTTCCTGAAGACAAAGATTGAAGAGAGAATTCCTTAAACTTCACTCTTGACAAACACTACACTCGGAGGAGAAATGGGCTTCAACTCAGTCTGAGAACCCCTCTCAAGGAAGAAGTCATCTGCAAATTCCAATTCTTCACATTCCTCCAGCGGAGGAAAAGATAAGACCAACTACCACAGAGGCGGGAGGGGTTATATAGAGCTCTTGGGATTTGAGAATCTTTGCAGCCTCCTAGGAGGTAGAGAAGACAATTCCTAGGAGTAAGGGATTGTGGAATCTTACCACCTTTATGAAAAAAATAAGAAGCAATTTAATAATAGTTAAATGAGTCAGCTCTGATCATTGTGTAAAAATAACTAATGAAAGTTCTTGAAAACGGTTCACCAACAGCAGATAACACCACTGTCTCTCCTCTGTTTTCCCCCTACCCAAAATAAATATTGAACTGCTTTGACTCACTGCTGCAACTACAATTCATATGACAAGCTACCCCAAACCTTATGTCTCTGAACTCTCAATCTGTAGACTATCTCTCTGGAGCAGGGCCCCCATCCTTCTGTACTAGTTTTGTTTAGTCTTATGTATCTCATCACAGATCTGTCATTGTATACCCTCTCTCTGTACCCTCAATCTGTAGACTCTCTCTCTGGAGCAGGGCCCCCATCCTTCTGTACTAGTTTTGTTTAGTCTTATGCATCTCATCATAGATCTTTCATTGTATACCCTCTCTCTGTATCCAATGCTATGACATTTTGCTGCTCTATACAAATAAATAACAGTAATAAATTTAAAAAAATATATATTATTATTATATAGGCAAACATGGATTTTATGTCAAACCGTAGATTAACAGAAAAGAAAGGAGCAAAAGATGCCACCTGCTGGATACAGAGTTATGTACAAAATCTAAAATTATAAATAATTGCCATTTACTAAGTCTCTACAGTGACAATGAGTAGAGTGTGTTGCTTTCTTGATCAGCATTTCTATTTAACTGCTAAGGCATTGAATTGATTATTGTTTTATACCACAAGCACAGAAGACTGCAGCTTACTAAAGCCAAAAAACAAAATTTATGCTTACCTGATAAATTTATTTCTCTTGTGGTGTATCCAGTCCACGGATTCATCCATTACTTGTGGGATATTCTCCTTCCCAAAAGGAAGCTGCAAGAGGATCACCCACAGCAGAGCTGTCTATATAGCTCCTCCCCTAACTGCCACCTCCAGTCATTCGACCGAAGACAAGCAAGAGAAAGGAGAAACTATAGGATGCAGTGGTGACTGTAGTTTAAAAATAAAAAACACCTGCCTTAAAATGACAGGGCAGGCCGTGGACTGGATACACCACAAGAGAAATAAATTTATCAGGTAAGCATAAATTTTGTTTTCTCTTGTAAGGTGTATCCAGTCCACGGATTCATCCATTACTTGTGGGATACCAATACCAAAGCTATAGGACACGGATGAAGGGAGGGACAAGGCAGGCGCTTAAACGGAAGGCACCACTGCCTGTAAGACCTTTCTCCCAAAAATAGCCTCCGAAGAAGCAAAAAAGTACCAAATTTGTAGAATTTAGAAAAAGTATGAAGCGAAGACCAAGTCGCCGCCTTACAAATCTGTTCAACAGAAGCCTCATTTTTAAAAGCCCACGTGGAAGCCGCCGCTCTAGTGGAATGAGCTGTATAATTCTTTCAGGAGGCTGCTGGCCAGCAGTCTCATAAGCTAAGCGGATTATACTTCTTAACCAAAAAGAAAGAGAAGTTGCTGAAGCCTTTGGCCTCTCCTCTGTCCAGAGTAGACAACAAACAATGCAGATGTTTGACGAAAATCCGTAGTAGCTTGTAAATAAAACTTTAAAGCAAGAACCACGTCAAGATTATGTAATAGACGTTCCTTCTTTGAAGAAGGATTAGGACACAGTGACGGAACAACAATTTCCTGATTGAAATTCTTATTAGATACCACCTTAGGAAGAAACCCAGGTTTGGTACGCAAAACAACCTTATCTGCATGGAAGATCAGATAAGGGGAATCACACTGTAAGGCAGATAACTCTGAAACTCTTCGAGCCGAAGAGATAGCTACCAAAAAACAGAACTTTCCAAGATAAAAAGCTTGATATCTATGGAATGCAGAGGTTCAAACGGAACCCCTTGAAGAACTAAATTTAAACTCCATGGCGGAGCAACAGGTTTAAACACAGGCTTGATTCTAACTAAAGCCTGACAAAACGCCTGAACGTCTGGAACATCCGCCAGACGCTTGTGCAAAAGCACAGAGCAGAAATCTGTCCCTTTAAGGAACTAGCTGACAATCCCTTCTCCAATCCTTCTAGGAGAAAGGATAATATCCTAGGAATCCTGACTTTACTCCATGAGTAACCCTTGGATTCACACCAATGAAGATATTTACACCATATCTTATGATAGATGAATATCGCTCTTAGTTCCAGAATGTTTATCGGAAGGAGTGCCTCCTCCTGAGTCCACGAGCCCTTTAAGGAACTAGCTGACAATCCCTTCTCCAATCCTTCTTGGAGAAAGGATAATATCCTAGGAATCCTGACTTTACTCCATGAGTAACCCTTGGATTCACACCAATGAAGATATTTACACCATATCTTATGATAGAGTTTCCTGGTGACAGGCTTTCGAGCCTGAATTAAGGTATCAATGACCGACTCGGAGAAACCACGTTTTGATAAAATCAAGCGTTCAATCTCCAAGCAGTCAGACGCAGAGAAATTAGATTTGGATGGTTGAAAGGACCCTGAAGTAGAAGGTCCTGCCTCAGCGGCAGAGTCCATGGTGGAAGGGATGACATGTCCACCAGATCTGCATACCAAGTCCTGCGTGGCCACGCAGGTGCTATCAAAATCACCGAAGCTCTCTCCTGCTTGATCTTGGCAATCCGACGAGGGAGCAGAGGAAACAGTGGAAACACATAAGCCAGGTTGAAGGACCAAGGCGCTGCTAGAGCATCTATCAGCACTGCCTTGGGATCCCTGGACCTGGATCCGTAACAAGGAAGCTTGGCGTTCTGACGAGACGCCATGAGATCCAGTTCTGGTTTGCCCCAAAGTTGAATCAACTGTGCAAACACCTCCGGATGGAGTTCCCACTCCCCCGGATGAAAAGTCTGCCGACTTAGAAAATCCGCCTCCCAGTTCTCCACTCCTGGGATATGAATAGCTGATAGATGGCAAGAGTGAACCTCTGCCCATAGAATTATTTTTGAAACCTCCAACATTGCTAGGGAACTCCTTGTTCCCCCTTGATGGTTGATGTAGGCTACAGTCGTGATATTGTCCGACTGAAATCTGATGAACCTGACCGCAGCAAGCTGAGGCTAAGCCTGAAGAGCATTGAATATCGCTCTTAGTAACAGAATGTTTATCGGAACACGAGCCCTGAGCCTTCAGGGAGCTCCAGACTGCACCCCAGCCCAGAAGGCTGGCATCTGTCGTTACTATTGTCCAATCTGGCCTGCGGAAGGTCATACCCTTGGACAGATGGACCCGAGAGCCACCAGAGAAGAGAATCCCTGGTCGCAGATTTAGTAGATAGGGGACAAATCTGTGTAATCCCTATTCCACTGACTGAGCATGCAGAGTTGCAGCGGTCTGAGATGTAGGCGGGCAAACGGCACTATGTCCATTGCCGCTACCATTAAGCCGATTACTTCCATACACTGAGCCACTGAAGGGCGAGAAGTAGAATAAAGAACACGGCAGGAATTTAGAAGTTTTGACAACCTGGCCTCTGTCAGGTAAATCTTCATTTCTACAGAATCTATCAGAGTTCCTAGGAAGGAAACTCTTGTTAGAGGGGATAGAGAACTTTTTTCTTTGTTCACTTTCCACCCATGTGACCTCAGGAATGCCAGAACAATGTCCGTATGGGACCTGGCGATTTGAAAATGCGACACCTGTATCAGAATGTCATCTAGGTAAGGGGCTACTGCTATACCCCGCGGCCTTAGGACCACTAGGAGTGACCCTAGAACCTTCGTAAAGATTCTTGGTGCCTTAGCTAACCCAAAGGGAAGAGCCACAAACTGGTAATGCCTGTCTAGGAAGGCGAACCTGAGAAACCGATGATGATCTCTGTGTATCGGAATGTGAAGATAAGCATCCTTTAAGTCCACGGTAGTCATATATTGACCCTCCTGGATCATAGGTAGGATGGTTCGAATAGTCTCCATCTTGAAGGATGGGACCCTGAGAAATTTGTTTAGGATCTTGAGAGCTAAGATTGGTCTGAAGGTTCCCTCTTTTTGGGAACTACAAACAGATTTGAATAGAAGCCTTGCCCCTGTTCCTCCTTTGGAATTGGGTGGATCACTCCCATAACTAGGAGGTCTTGAACACAATGTAAGAATGCCTCTTTCTTTATCTGGTTTGCATATAACTGTGAGAGATGAAATCTCCCTTTTGGGGAAGAAGCTTTGAACTCCAGAAGATATCCCTGGGACACAATTTCCAACGCCCAGGGATCCTGGACATCTCCTTCAGTCCAGGCCCGAATAGGGTCTGCCCCTTGATGGGAATGTTGAGAAGCTTAGACTTTGAAGTAACGTCAGCTGACCAGGATTTGAGCCATAGCGCCCTACGCGCCTGAATAGCAAAACCTGAGTTTTTAGCCGTTAGCTTGGTTAAATGAACAACGGCGTTAGAAACAAATGAATTGGCTAGCTTAAGAGCTTTAAGCTTGTCAAGGATATCATCCAATGGGGTTTCTACCTGTAGAGCCTCTTCTAGAGACTCAAACCAGAAAGCCGCAGCAGCAGTGACAGGGGCAATGCATGCAAGGGGCTGGAGAATAAAACCTTGTTGAATAAAAATTTTCTTAAGGTAACCCTCTAATTTTTTGTCCATTGGATCTAGAAAAGCACAACTGCCCTCGACAGGGATAGGGTAGAGACTTCACTAGGGTAGAGACTGCTACCTCCACCTTAGGGACCGTTTGCCACAAGTCCCGTGTAGCGGCATCTATAGGAAACATCTTTTTAAAAGCAGGAGGGGGAGAGAACGGTACACCTGGTCTATCCCATTCCTTAGTAATAATTTCTGAAAACCTCTTAGGTATTGGAAAAACATCAGTGTAAACAGGCACTGCATAGTATTTATCCAACTTACACAATTTTTCTGTGACTACAATGGCGTCACAGTCATCCAGAGTTGCTAAAAGCTCCCTGAGCAACACGCGGAGGTGTTCAAGCTTAAATTTAAATGTAGACATATCAGAATCAGGTTGAAGTGTCTTCCCTGAGTCAGAAAAATCACCCACAGATAGAAGCCCTCCTGCTTCGGCACATTGTGAGGGTATATCAGACATAGCTACTAAAGCGTCAGAGAGCTCTGTATTTGTTCTAGCCCCAGAGCTGCCTCGCTTTCCTTGTAACCCTGGCAGTTTGGACAATACCTCTGTAAGGGTATGATTCATAACTGCCGCCATGTCATGTAAAGTATACGCAATGGGCGCGCTAGATATACTTGGCGTCCCTTGAGCGGGAGTTATAGGCTCTGACACGTGGGTAGAGTTAGTCGGAATAACTTCCCCCTTGTCAATTTCCTCTGGTGATAAATCTTTGAAAGACAGAATATGGTCTTTAAAATTTATAGTAAGATCAGTGCATTTGGTACACATTCTAAGAGTGGGGTTCCACAATGGCTTCCAAACATAATGAACAAGGAGTTTCCTCTATGTCAGACATGTTTAACAGACTAGTAATGAGACCAGCAAGCTTGGAAAACACTTTAATTAATGTGAAAAAGCAGAATATAAAAAACGGTACTGTGCCTTTAAGGGAAAAAAACAAACACAAAAACTGCAAAACAGTGAAAAAAAGCAGTTAACTCTACGAAATTTTTACAGTGTGTATAATAGACTAAAATAGCATTGCACCCACTTGCAAATGGATGATTAACCCCTCAGGCTCACAAACGAAGCAGAAAAACGGTAAAACCGTTATAAGTGTCACAAGCCAACTGCCACAGTTCTACTGTGGCTCCTACCTGCCCATAAAAACGACTTTTGTAGGCACAAAAACCCGGTACAGAGGTCCAATATGTCAGGGGACTCCATCAGGGAAGCTGGATGTCTCAATGTAAAAACTACTGCGCAATTAGAGTGCTAAAATAGGCCCCTCCCACCATGCACTCAAAGTGAAAGGGCCATAAATAACTACTCCTAGGAGAAATCTAGTCAGCCATGTGGAAAACTAGGCCCCAAATAAAGATTTATCACCCTCAGTAAAAAAACGTTTTTTATATATCAAGAGCAAGTAACATGAATATTACCCTTTACTACAAGCATGATGCCAGTCGTTTGTTAAATCACTGTAATCAGGCTTACCTTAAATATATCAGGCACTGTCAGCATTTTCTAGACCTTATCTCTCTAGAAAAAAATATACTGAACATACCTCAGAGCAGTTAATTCTGCAGCTGAAGTTTTCCCATACTCTTCAGTTATGTGTGAGAACAGCAGTGGACCTTAGTTACAACCTGCTAAGATCATCAAAAACCTCAGGCAAAACTCTTCTTCTAATTTCTGCCTGAGGTAAAAACAGTACAATGCCGGTACCGTTTAAAAAGAACAAACTTTTGATTGAAGATAAACTACACTAATTCACCACATCTCTCTTGATACTTCCTTTCTTGTCGAGAGCTGCAAGAGAATGACTGGGAGTGGCAGTTAGGGGAGGAGCTATATAGACAGCTCTGCTGTGGGTGATCCTCTTGCAGCTTCCTGTTGGGAAGGAGAATATCCCACAAGTAATGGATGAATCCGTGGACTGGATACACCTTACAAGAGAAATATATCTTGCACTGTAATGTCCCACTTGAGAAATAGGTAGCTGCATATAAATATAGCAAGATAAACATTGTTGTGTCTGCATTTTGTAGGCTATGTTTATGGTATACTGGCTCTAGACTAAGCTCCTACCCTGCATCAGGTAACTGACACGTATAATTATATTGTACTGTATCGATCATGTGTTCAGAGACATGATGTTACATATGTAGGACTATATATAAAATACAACAGAATCAGCAACAGTAATTGTTGTGACCTTTATTATCTCAAAACTGTTGACAGAAACAAGATTTCAGGAATAATGCCCTTAAATCTGTCTAGGATTTATGCCCTAATCATCATTTCTGTATGTATGGAAGCCTCCGTTACTTTTATACTTGGAGAAGCCTGCAGGCCAGCCTCATCCCCACCAACTATGAACCCTGGATTATGAGGGGATTCTGTGTTTTGGGAGGCAGGTGCCCAGGGGACATTTGGAGTACTTTTACCCTGGATTCTGGTTTACCCCATTTCCACAAATTCCCAGAGACTCTGAGAACTGGAGGGCCCTATTACAGAGTTTGTGTTCCTGTGTTTTGTTGGGGTATAAGGTGACAGCCAAAACAAGCATTGTCTGCTCCAAACCCCCCACCCCCCTAGACTAAGAGCGGGATATCTCTTGCTGTTATGTATACGTGTGTTTGCATATCCAGTCTAGGTGTAAAGTGTCTGTCATTGTGTGAGTCATCTATTGTGCTTTTGCTAGTCAGCATGTGATTAGAGTCTTGTGTCAACTTCCCTAAGTTAACTAACCATTGTCTGATGTTTGCCAAATCGTATATTTGTTTCTTTTGTTCATGTGGTGACTACCCCCCTTTTTGAAAATGTATAAAAGGTGTGTTTTTGTGCAATAAAGAAAGTTCATGTTTGACCCTCAAGCACTCAGTCTCAGCTAATGTTCTTGGGGGTAGCTATAACAAAATGCAGCGGCCATTATTGTAATAGCAGCCAGTATACAGCAGAGGTTAATTGATCAGTGTTTGTTGGGAGGAAGCCAACAGTAGTGAGTATACCGAGGCCGGGGTACTGAGACCCGCTACACTATATATAAGACTCCATTTTGAGATGATAAAGGTTTATTTTAACTATTAAGTGCTGCTGATTCTGCTGTATTTTGGATGAAAGGGTTGGGCAGTAACCCTCGGCAGTGTGCACTGGGAAGGAGATGCTGTATTTCTCAAAATGACTTTAAACACTTTGAATTTACACTTAGGCTGAACACCCATTTGTGTATTCTGTGGTAAGCCATAATTGTTTTCAAGCTAGATATTGAATACACTGCACTAACGAGTCTAGGTCACATCTACTATTGCACCCACAAGTTTGAGTGTTATTCAAAGAAAGAGAATGCTTAGTGCATTCATCTTACCAATTATATCTGTTTTAATACAACAACATTGTCTATTGCCCTTCAGAATGGAAACAAAAGATTAAACATACAAATAAGTATCACTATAGCATTTACTTTTAAAACAGAAGTTATAGCTGATCAGTACCTGGAGAAGAAGTTTTTGCTTTTCATCCAGAAACTTTTGTCTCTCATCCATCTGTTTTGTCTTTGCGTTCTCATATTTGCTGGTTACAGCTTCTAATTTCTTGCCGAGTTCTTGTAACTGCTCTTTGTCCTCATTCACCATCTTCTTGTATTCCAGTTGGAGAGATTCTAGCTCATTTTTGTGCTGCTCTGCTAGTCTAGAAAGCTCAGATCCCAGTTTCTTTTCCCCCTCGTCAGAGACCTCAGACAAAGTCTGATTTTCCCCCATCAGTTTGCTATTTGTATCTTGTAATTGAGTGATCTGGGCCAGATACCCATTCTTCTCGGACTGCAGAGTCTGAATCACCATCTCTTGCTGGCACAGCTTCTCCTTCAACAACATTAGCTCCGCTATTTCACCCTTAGCCCTTTCCATTTCAGCCTGCCAGCACTCTGTTGTCCTCTGATGTTTTGCCATTTCTTCCTTGTGCTGCTCCTCCAGCAGAGTCCTGCCTGTCTGAAGTTCCTGGTAACTGCTTTTCAGGGAGGCCAGTTCTGCCAAAAGACTTTGGGAGCTGCTGAGCTGCTCTTGTAGACATAACATCTGCTGCTCCTTTTGAGCACATGTCTCTTGCCAAGACTGTACCTTTTGCTGAAGTTCTTCTCTCTGTTCTATCTGAGAAGACAGTTCCTTTCTCAGTCCCTCTACTGACTCCCTTTGCTTATCAGCTTCCTCTCTGTACCTCTCAGTTTCCCCTTTTAGTGAGGCTATTAAGTCTTTCTTTTCATGTAGTTCTTTACAAGAGGACTCCACTTGTGCTTGAAGCCCATTTAGCTTGTTTTCCAGTTCTTCTCTTTTGTTGGATTCTCTAGAAAGCAATTCCTTTAGTTCTGTACAAGTACCCTCCGTGGCAGTGATTTGGGTTGAGTATCGGTTTACTACTTCTTGCAAACAGACTATTTCTTCTGACTTTTTTTCCACTTCTGTCTGATATTTGACCAAGTTTTCTTTAGCTTCAGTTACCATCTTCTCCATCTCTTGACCCTCAGATGTAACAGAAGAAAGTGCTTTCTTGGCTTCATTAAATGTTTTTTGACTCTGCTCCAATTCTTCAACTTTATGAACCAATTCTTTCTTTAAAGCATCTAACGCAGATCTTTGCTCTGCCTGCACAGTCATTGAAGCTTCTAGCTGCTTTATTAACTCAGAGGTTCTCTGTTTTTCTTGCTGGATTTCAGACTTCAAGACCTGAATTCCCTCTTGCTGCTTCTCTGAAGAGGATTCTTTTTCGGATGCAAGAGATCGGGCATCATCAGCTTCTTTACGTGCAATTACAATCTCATCATTCTGGGCACTACACCTCTTCTCTAATTCGGTGATCTTAATCTTCAAGTCCTGCACCTCTGTGATTGTGACGTTGTATTGCTGCTGAATGGAAGACTTCTCAGCCTCTCGTTTATGAATATCATTCCTCAAATGCTTAACCTCTTTCTCTTTTTCACAGATGGCGATCTTCAGCTCGGATATTTTTCCCTCTGCAGCTGCAGCCATCTGAATATGATCTTTTAGCTCTGTTTCTTGCATGGCAACTTGTTCTTTAATGGATTTCAATGTTGCCACTTCTTCTGTAAGTTTGTTTACTGTCTGTTTCTGCAGCTGCAATTCATCATCTCCTGAAGCAGTTTCCTTTGCAAGTCTCTCCAACTCCTTTTCCTTGCTGGTAATGAGATCGAGAGAACGCGATAGTTCATTCTGCAGGGCAGAGAGCTCACTTTTGTGAGTATCAATACATTTTTGTAACCGAGTCTCTAGCTCTTTTTTGGCAGCTCTCTCTGTGGTTAATTCTTCCGCAGTTTTTTTCTTTTCTTCCATAAACTGAGAAATCTCATTGCTGTTTTCTAATAGCTCTTCACGGTACTTCAAGCCAGACTCTTCTAGATTTTGTTTTAATTGCTCCACCTCTTTAGAAAGATTTTGCACATCAGACTCTCGCTGCTTAACCACAGAGAGTGTGCCAGATAGCTCTGATTCCAGGGCAACTATTTTTTTAGACTTTTGTTCTTGGAGCTGCTTGACAGTAGCTTCCAATTTGGCTTTCTTAACCTTCTCTTCAGACAGTTCTTTTGAAAGCCGACTTAAGTCCTCTGTTGCATTTTTTAATGAGGCCTCAAACTGAGAAAGGCGAACTGTATCTTCTTGTTGGGTCAACTTGAGCTTTTCCTCTGCAGACTGAATTGCTAGGAGAAGTTTCTGCTCCTCAGTTTCTTTTTTTCTAATAACTGCTTCTGCCTCAGCGAGATGAACCTCAAGTTTTGATACTCTCTCTTGTTGAGCAGAAGCAGCAGCCTTTTCTTTGGCTTCAAGCTCAGAAACTTTGATCTTCTCTGCTTGCAGATGTTGGCAAGTCTCCAGATGGTCTTTTTTTAACCTTTCAATTTCTTCCTCCATCTGCCCAGAACTTTCAGTAATACCTTTTTGAACTTCTTCATATTTGACTTTCCAGATGTCAACTTTCTTTGAAAGCTCTTCATGCTCCACTTCACGTTGTTTAATCACAGCAGAGCTTTCTGAAAGCTTTAGCTGCAGTGCCTCATGTTTTACCCTATATTCCTCCTCTAAATCCATGAGTTGAGACTCGAGTTTTTTGCCAAGAGCTCTCTCTTCACTCAACTCAGCAAGAACCTTGTCTTTGCTTTCTGTCAGGCTTTTAACTTCATCTTGAAGCTGAGAAATTTTCTTTCTTCCCCCATCAACAGATGTAGCATATGAGACTCTCTCACTCTCTAGAAGATCCTTCAGAGTTTTGACAGTCTCCTCCATAGATAGAAGTTGCTCTTTAAGGTGAACATTTTCCTCATTCACCAAATCATTGTCAGACACTTTTTGCTCGTAAAGTCTTAATTCGTTCTCTTGTTCATTTATCTGCGTCTTCAAAGATTCCACAGTTGCCACATGAGCCTTACTTTGAGTCTCATTTTCACTGTCCAGGTTTTGACATTTGGTGATTAGATCAAGAATGGTTGCATCCAGCTCCTGGACTTTCAATGCTAATTCAGCCTTTTCCCTTTTCATTTCCTCTGATGTAGCCAAACTTGTTTGCAGGCCTTTCTCCAAATTCTTGAGTGTTTGGTTTAGGGATTGAAGTTCTTCTTCTTTTGTGCACTTATATTCATTAAACATTGAAAGAGTGGCATTCTTGTCATCCATAACCTTACCATGCTCTTGTTTTAATTGAGCCATATGTAGGGCCTCATTCTCCAGTCTTTTAGTGAACTCAACAAACTTATCTTCAGATTCTTTTAGTAAACTGCCCAAACTGTTAACTTGGTTGTTGAGTCCTTCAATACTTTGCCTCGATGACTCTTCTTGCTTAGTCAAATCTTCTATGAGCTGACCTTTCTGCTTCCTCTCCTCGTCCACTTGATGGTGAAGACCCTTAAGCTCCTCATCCTTTTGTGTTAATGTTGTTTCCAACTTTGAGATTTCCTGTCTCAAAGTCGTTATCTGACAAGCCAATTGTTCCTCTTGAGCTTTGGCTTCTTGTTCTTGCTTTTCCTTCAGAATAGCCATCTCAGAAAGGGAATTTTGTAAATTATTAATCATTTCCTGAAGTTGAAGCTTCTCTGATTCCAGATGTGTGTTTTGTGACTCCATCTCTGCTTTCAAAGAACTCTTCTCTTGTTCTAGCTGAATTATCTGTGTTTGGAGTTCAATACATTTTGCTTGGAGTTCAGCTACTTGTTCCTTCATCCCTTCTACCTAAAAAAAATAAATACAAACAAAAAACAAACATTTTAGCAAAAAAATTATTCAATGTGTTTTGCAAGAGTCAAATATTGTTAATATAGCATTGAAATGGGAAATACTATGTAAAGTGGTCCTAAAGATAAAGATGTGAGGGTGTGTTTTTAATGCAAATATTTCTAGTATATTGGCTAGACTTACAAATAGAATAAAAATTAGTTAAAGTGAAAAGTTCCCCCTACCCAGTTTGTATTACATAAATTCAGCTGCTGTAAAAACATAATTTATGTAAGAACTTACCTGATAAATTCATTTCTTTCATATTGGCAAGAGTCCATGAGCTAGTGACATATGGGATATACAATCCTAACAGGAGGGGCAAAGTTTCCCAAACCTCAAAATGCCTATAAATACACCCCTCACCACACCCACAATTCAGTTTAACGAATAGCCAAGCAGTGGGGTGATAAAGGAGTAGAAAGCATCAACAAAGGAAATTTGGAAATGATTGTGCTTTATACAAAAAATCATAACCACCATAAAAGGGTGACATATGGGATATCAATACCCAAGATGTGGAGTCTTCCACTCAAGAGTCACTAGAGAGGGAGGGAATAAAAATAAAAACAGCCATATTTCACTGAAAAAATTAATCCACAACCCAAAAAAATAAGTTTATTTTCATTTTTGAAAGAAAAAAACTTAAATCAAAAGCAGAAGAATCAAACTGAAACAGCTGCCTGAAGAACTTTTCTACCAAAAACTGCTTCCGAAGAAGCAAATACATCAAAACTGTAGAATTTAGTAAATGTATGCAAAGAGGACCAAGTCGCTGCTTTGCAAATCTGATAAACTGAAGCTTCATTCTTAAAAGCCCACGAAGTGGAAACTGATCTAGTAGAATGTGCTGTAATTCTCTGAGGAGGGGTCTGACTCCAAATAAGCTTGTTGAATCAAAAGTTTCAACCAAGAAGCCAAGGAACTAGCAGAAGCCTTCTGGCCTTTCCTAGGACCAGAAAATAAAACAGACTAGAAGTCTTCCTGAAATCTTTAGTAGCTTCCACATAATATTTCAAAGCTCTTACCACATCTAAAGAATGTAAGGATCTCTCCAAAGAATTCTTAGGATTAGGACATAAGGAAGGGACAACAATTTCTCTACTAATGTTGTTAGAATTCACAACCTTAGGTAAAAATTGAAAAGAAGTCTGCAAAACTGCCTTATCCTGATGAAAAATCAGAAAAGGAGACTCACAAGAAAGTGCAGATAGCTCAGAAACTCTTCTAGCAGAAGAGATAGCCAAAAGGAACAACACTTTCCAAGAAAGTAGTTTAATGTCCAAAGAATACATAGGCTCAAATGGAGGAGCCTGTAACACCTTCAGAACCAAATTAAGACTCCAAGGAGGAGAAATTGATTTAATGACAGGCTTAATACGAACTAAAGCCTGTACAAAACAGTGAATATCAGGAAGTATAGCAATCTTTCTGTGAAATAAAACAGAAAGAGCGGAGATTTGTCCTTTCAAGGAACTTGCAGACAAACCCTTATCCAAACCATCCTGAAGGAACTGTAAAATTCTAGGAATTCTAAAAGAATGCCAGGAGAATTTATGAGAAGAACACCATGAAATGTAAGTCTTCCAAACTCTATAATAAATCTTCCTAGAGACAGATTTATTAGCTTGTAACATAGTATTAATCACTGAGTCAGAGAAACCTCTATGACTCAGAACTAAGCGTTCAATTTCCACACCTTCAAATTTAATGATTTGAGATCCTGATGGAAAAATGGACCTTGAGATAGTAGGTCCGGCCGTAACGGAAGTGGCCAAGGTGGGCAACTGGACATCCGCACCAGATCCGCATACCAAAACCTGTGTGGCCATGCTGGAGCCACCAGCAACACAAAAGACTGTTCCATGATGATTTTGGAGATCACTCTTGGAAGGAGAACTAGAGGCGGGAAGATGTAAGCAGGATGATAACACCAAGGAAGTGTCAGCGCATCCACTGCTTCCGCCTGAACATCCCTGGACCTGGACAGGTATCTGGGAAGTTTCTTGTTTAGATTAGAGGCCATGAGATCTATCTCTGGAAGCCCCCACATCTGAACAATCTGAGAAAACACATCTGGATGGAGAGACCACTCCCCTGGATGTAAAGTCTGGCGGCTGAGATAATCCGCCTCCCAATTGTCTACGCCTTGGATATGCACCACAGAGATTAGACAGGAGCTGGATTCCGCCCAGGCAAGTATCCGAGATACTTCTATCATAGCTTGGGTACTGTGAGTCCCACCCTGATGATTGACATAAGCCACAGTTGTGATATTGTCTGTCTGAAAACAAATGAACGGTTCTCTCTTTAGCAGAGGCCAGAACTGAAGAGCCCTGAGAATTGCACGGAGTTCTAAAATATTTATTGGTAATCTCGCCTCTTGAGATTTCCAAACCCCTTGTGCTGTCAGAGATCCCCAAACAGCTCCCCAACCTGAAAGACTCGCATCTGTTGTGATCACAGTCCAGGTTGGGCGAACAAAAGAAGCCCCTTGAACCAAACGATGGTGATCTATTCACCATGTCAGAGAGTGACGTACATTGGGATTCAAGGATATAAATTGTGATATCTTTGTATAATCCCTGCACCATTGATTCAGCATACAAAGCTGTAGAGGTCTCATGTGAAAACGAGCAAAGGGGATTGCATCCGATGCAGCAGTCATGAGACCTAAAACTTCCATGCACATAGCCACTGAAGAGAATGACTGAGACTGAAGGAGCCGGCATGCTGCGACCAATTTTAAACGTCTCTTGTCTGTTAGAGACAGAGTCATGGACACTGAATCTGAAAGCCTAAAAAGGTGACCCTTGTCTGAGGAATCAAGAAACTTTTGGTAAATTGATCCTCCAACCATGTTTCCGAAGAAACAACACTAGTTGATTCGTGTGAGATTCTGCAGTATGTAAAGTCTGAGCTAGTACCAAGATATCGTCCAAATAAGGAAACACCGCAATACCCTGTTCTCTGATTACAGATAGTAGGGCACCCAGAACCTTTGAAAAGATTCTTGGAGCTGTTGCTAGGCCAAAAGAGCAACAAATTGGTAATGCTTGTCTAGAAAAGAGAATCTCAGAAACTGATAGTGTTCTGGATGAATCGGAATATGAAGGTATGCATCCTGAAAGTCTATTGTGGACATATAATGTCCTCGCTGAACAAAAAGCAGAATAGTCCTTATAGTCACCATCTTGAAAGTTGGTACTCTTACAAAACGATTCAAAATTTTCAGATCCAGAACTAGTCTGAACAAATTTTCTCTCTTTGGTACAATGAATAGGTTAGGTTTGAATAAAACCCCAAACCTTGTTCCTGAGGAGGAACAGGCACGATTACCCCTGAAGACTCCAGGTCTGAAACACACTTCAGAAAAGCCTGAGCTTTTACTGGATTTACAGGGATACGTAAGAGAAAAAAATCTTCTCACAGGAGGTCTTACTCTGAATTCTATACGATACCCTTGAGAGACATGCTCTGAATCCAATGATTTTGGACAGATTTTATCAAAAAAAACCTTGAAAAACCTTAATCTGCCCCCTACCAGCTGAGTTGGAATGAGGGCCGCACCTTCATGCAGACTTAGGGGCAGACTTTGGTTTCCTAAAAGACTTGGATTTATTCCAATTTGAGGAAGGCTTCCAACTGGAAGCAGATTCCTTGGGAGGAGGATTGAGTTTTTGTTCCTTATTCTGAGAAAGGAACGAAAACGGTTAGAAGCCTTAGATTTACCCTTAGATTTTTTATCCTGAGGCAAAAAAAACTCATTTTCCTCCAGTGATAGTTGAAATAATAGAATCCAACTGAGAACCAAATAAATTATTACCTTGGAAAGAAAGAGATAGTAATCTAGATTTAGATGTCATATCAGCATTCCAAGATTTAAGCCACAAAGCTCTTCTAGCCAATACAGCTAAAGACATGGATCTAACATCAATTTTGATCATATCAAAAATGGCATCACAAATAAAATGATTAGCATGTTGCAGTAAGCAAACAATGCTAGATATGTCAAAATCCAATTCATGTTGCGCTAAATTTTCCAACCAGAAAGTTGATGCAGCCGCAACATCACCCAAAGAAATAGCAGGTCTGAGAAGATGACCTGAATATAAATAGGCATTCCTTAGATAAGATTCAAGCTTCCTATCTAAAGGATCCTTAAAGGAAGTGCTATCTTCCATAGGAATAGTGGTACGTTTAGCAAGAGTAGAAATAGCCCCATCAACTTTGGGGATCTTTTCCCAAAACTCTATAGATTTTGCTGATAAGGATACAATCTCTTAAACCTTGAAGAAAGAATAAAGGAAGTACCTGGCTTATTCCATTCCCTAGAAATCATATCAGAAATAGCCTCAGGAATGGGAAAAACACCTGGGGAAACCACAGGAGGTTTAAAAACAGCATTTAAACGTTTATTAGACTGAACGTCAATAGGACTGGTTACCTCAATATCCAAAGTAATTAACACTTCTTTTAATAAAGAACGCATATATTCTATTTTAAATAAATAAGTAGATTTGTCAGTGTCAATATCTGAGGAAGGATCTTCTGTTTCAGATAGATCCTCATCAGAAGAGGATGAATTATGTTGTTGGTCATTGGAAATTTCATCAGCTAAATGAGAAGTTTTAAAAGACCTTTTACGATTATTAGAAGGTGGAAATGCAGACAAAGCCTTCATAATAGAATCAGAAACAAATTCTTTAAAATTTACAGGTATATCATGCACATTAGAAGTTGAAGGAACTGCAACTGGCAATGTACTATTACTGATAGAAACACTATCGGCATGTAAAAGTTTATCATGACAACTATTACAAATGACATTCGGTGGAATAATTTCTACAATTTTACAACAAATGCACTCAGCTTTGGTAGAACCGATGTCAGGCAGCAATGTTCCAGCAGAAACTTCAGAGGCAGGATCAGATTGGGACATCTTGCTCAATGTAAGAGAAAAAAACATATAAAGCAAAATTATCTATTTCCTTAAATGACAGTTTCAGGAATGGGAAAAAATGCAAAAGCATAGGCCTCTTGATAGAAAAGAAAGCAGGAGGCAAACAACAATGGGGTATTGAAATAATGAAAAAAAATGACCAGAAATGTCACACTTGCGTCACTAATGACGCCGCCGTGTGAAAGGTCTCGGCGTCACGTATGACGCCGGAAATGACGAAGTTGAGTCAAACACGTATTTGTTCGCGCCAAAAAAAGTTTGCGCAAAAAATGACGCAATAAAGTCTAACATTTAACGCACCCGCGGGCCTAACACAAGCAATTGCAAAAAAAGTAGTCAAATTGAAAAAAGACTAAACCCCAAGTAAGAAATAAATTTCTTAAAGTGTTTATATTCCCAAATATGAAACTGACAGTCTGCAGAAGGAAATACATGAACCTGACTCATGGCAAATATAAGTACAATACATATATTTAGAACTTTATATAATTTGCATAAAGTGCCAAACCATAGCTGAGAGTGTCTTAAGTAATGAAAACATACTTACCAAAAAGACACCCATCCACATATAGCAGATAGCCAAACCAGTACTAAAACAGTTATTAGTAGAGGTAATGGTAAACTGAGAGTATATCGTCGATCTGAAAAGGGAGGTAGGAGATGAATCTCTACGACCGATAACAGAGAACCCATGAAAAAGACCCCCGTTAGGGAAATCATCGTATTCAATAAGTGATACTCCCTTCACGTCCCTCTGACATTCGCTGTAGTATGAGAGGAATCGGGCTTCAACAATGCTGAGAAGCACATATCAACGTAGAAATCTTAGCACAAACTTACTTCACGACCTCCATAGGAGGCAAAGTTTGTAAAACTGAATTGTGGGTGTGGTGAGGGGTGTATTTATAGGCATTTTGAGGTTTGGGAAACTTTGCCCCTCCTGGTAGGATTGTATATCCCATGTCACTAGCTCATGGACTCTTGCCAATTACATGAAAGAAAATAAATTATATACATATACATACACAGGTAGCCATCAGTTTACGCTGGGGTTAGGTTCCAGAAGGAATGGTTGTAAATCGAAACCGTTGTAAATTGAAACCCAGTTTATAATGTAAGTCAATGGGAAGTGAGGGAGTTAGGTTCCAGGCCCCTCTCAAAATTGGCATAAGTAACACCTAACACATTTTTAAAGCTTTGAAATGAAGACTTTAAATGCTAAACAGCATTATAAACTTAATAAAATAATCACACAACACAGACTTTACTTGCATTTTTCTGCAAACAGTTCTTTCTATGCATTCCAATCTGGACTGATTTATAGACAGGAAGATCTTGTTCCTTTGCAAGCTGCTTGATAGCTCATGTCTGATTAAACTGATTACTTTCAGCTTGCTTGGCTTGCATATCCTTGCTGCAACACAAGCGGACAGCTCCACCTACTGGCTATTTTAATCAATGCACTGCTTCTCAATAGCAGTCACATGACTGAAAAAAAAGGTTGTTATTCTGAAACGATGCAAATTGAACCGTTGTAAACCGAGGGCCACCTGTATATATATATATATACATACGTGTGTGTGTGTGTATGCATAGGAAATTAGCACATCTAGGCAAATGTCACCCAGTAAAACTCCATATACACTGTTACTAATGCACAAGAGGATTGATTGGTGGTTACCCAATAGAGCGACAGCTCCAGGTATATATTTTTAAGTTGTTTTTTTTTTTACTTAAACTGTGTCTATGATTAAGGCCACTGGCCAAAACATGTCAGACAGGTTCTCTGCCTGAAGAGGTTTGTAGCTTTTTAAACATGTGTCAAATAAAGGTTAGAAGATTTTAAGGAGTTTGTGCGGGCTATCTACTTTACATTTTATCATCCAACAGGTTAAAAGGAAATAGTTCAGTAGCTTTCTCTAACGGATGTGCCCACTTAGCTACAGACTCATTTTGCCCACTTTTGTTTTTAAGCAAAGGACACATAAGTATATAAGATAATAAAGAAAACTCAACATTTTTAGGTAAACACTAGTTTCAAGATGCAGCTATATCCTTCTAGAGCATTTTTATTAATGTTGCAGTATTTTTTTTAAGCAAAAAAGTGAAAGTCTACTCCAGAATTGTTATTGTTTAAAGAGACAATCCCTTTATTACCCATTTTGCATAACCAACACGGTTATATTAATAGACTTTTTACCTCTGTGATTACCTTGAATCTAAGCCTCTGCAGACTGCCTCATTATCTCAGTTCTTTTGACAGACTTGCATTTTAGCCAATCAGTGCCGACTCAACTCCACGGGAGTGAGCACAATGTTATCTCTATGGCAGACGTGAACTAACGCGTCTAAAAGTGAAAAACTGTCAAAATGCACAGATAAGACGCAGCCATCAAGTTGTGAAATGAGCATTTGAGCCTCCCTAGGTTTAACTTTTATCAAAGAATACCAAGAAAACAACGCAAATGTAATGATAAACTGATCAGTGCCAAGAGCATTATACAGCAGTTTTTTTTTAAAGTATCAAACACTATATTTAAATTATATTTATATTAGACTTTTTTATTGCTAGGGTCTTGGTTAACAGGGGTCTGTTACACCTGCAGACTCATGTAATAGATAATACCTTAAGCACATCACCCATGCGTTCGCCTTGCTCCGGCACATTGACCTCCCCCATCTTCTTCAACTGCTCTTCCAATATTGAGATCTTACTTTCTAAAATAGAGCGATGTTCTTCCAGGGATTTCTGCAGAGAACAAAATTGAAGCTTTTTAGGTTAAAAGGCTAAAGCATTTAAAACATTTCACAGTTAAGAGTTTCCAGGTATATGGACCATAAAGAACTTAGCACAGGAGCACATAGGGCAACATAAGGAAGGGCTTTTCATTTACCTTTTCAGTGATCGCATTGTTCAGCTCATTTTCCAGATGACTTTGCTTTTGTTGCCAGTTGGCCAGTAAGAGATCGTGCTCCTCAGAGACTTCATTCAGGGCACTTTGCAGCTGTGACAGACGACTAAGCAGATCCCGCACCTGGTAACAAGGAGAAAAACATTAAAAACTGCAAATACTGATTCTATAATAATATCTCGAAAAGCACAAGAATAGGGGGGGAATTAAGCTCAACATTAAAGTTTCCACAAAATGTCTAATTGAACAGATGGATAACAGGTAGGTGATAATGAGTCAAGTTGAACATGGATTTATCAGCAAGTATAAGCGCTGTACACATGGGTTACCTGTTAGGTGCCTAAAATCTCTGAGCAAGGAATGACACAAAGCAACACAGAACAAAATGACAAGGTACAAATCCCTTACCTTGTAGGACAGGTCACCGTTCTCCTCAGAGAGCTGATCATTTTTACGCTCTAGTTGGTTTTTATCAGTCTTCAGATCATGACACTGCTTGAGGGTATCCTGAAGTCGATTCATCAAACTACAGGAACAGACAAGATAGGAAAGAGTGGGAAGCAGACAAACCATGGGGTAGTTGCTAGGGCAGGGGACAATGAATTTGCACAAACAATGAGAAACTACAAAAGGAATTTACCCTAACATAATGAAAAAAATGAGGAAAATATGTTGAGATATTGCGATAAAAAAAAAAAAGACCCACAAAATATTTAAAGAAAAAATATAAAATGTATTTATTTCCTAAGATATGAAGCGTCCACAACGTCATTCAATTACTAGTGGGAATATCACTCCTGGCCAGCAGGAGGCGGCAAAGAGTACCACAGCAAAGCTGTTAAGTGTCACTCCCCTAACCATAATCCCCAGTCATTCCCTTTGCCTCTGTCAATGGAGGAGGTGAAGTTTTGGTGTCTGAAGAAAATTTGATTTCTTTCGCTACAAGCAAGATTTTGGGTATAGCTGTAGTCCACATCAATCTTTGCAGTATAGTAGTGGTGGCTTTAAAGCAGTTAGGAACTTGTAAGATGGGTCTTGCTGCGTTTTCCAAACATATTGCTGCCCTAGTATAGAAAGCCAGAGTATGTTTACTCTGTTCTTTCTTTTTTGCTACAGGTCTCTGTGAGGAGTATGTGTCCTCTCACACCTTGTAAGCGCTCCTCCTTCTGTACGGCTAGACTGCAGGTAAGTGCTTTAGTCTTCTAGGTTGGGAGACTTGCACTAAGGAGTTTTAATGCAGTGTCTATTGGGACATAATAAGCCTTTGGAAAGGATTTAATTGGCAGTAGCAGGCACTTATATGTGTGAGACTTGTGGGGGTGATTCCTTATATTGTAGAGTCATCCCTAGAGGCCGTTTAATTTTCTAGCACTTTCATTTACCTCTTATGAGTGCCTAGAACAGTAGTTTATCCCTCTGAGCTAATTCCCACTGTAGTTCAGTGGTATATGCCTAGTTTGGGGAGTGGTATGTCCGGAACTCACTGGGTGAGTTTTTACTTTGTTGTTTTGCCCACGGCATAAGGGAGTCACCTCCTCTTAGCCCGGGAATCAATCGCATATATTGGCATGAATTAGACATTAGTTCTGCAGCAAGCTCAAATTACAAGGTCTCCCGTAAGTGTTCTAAGGGGAAATCAGCTATATGCTGGGATCCTCTCCCTGTTCCTCTTCTCTCAGCGTTTGAAGGTGGGATATATATGAAAACATAATTTATGTAAAAAACTTACCTGATAGATTAATTTCTTTCATATTGGCAAGCGTCCATGAGCTACTGACGTATGGAATATACAATCCTACCAGGAGGGGCAAAGTTTCCCAAACCTCAAGATGCCTATAAATACACCCCTCACCACACCCACAATTCAGTTTAACGAATAGCCAAGTAGTGGGGTGATAAAGAAAGGAGTAAAAGGCATCAAAAAAAGAAATTTAGAAATAATTGTGCTTTATACAAAAAATCATAACCACCATAAAAAGGGTGTGTCTCATGGACTCTTGCCAATATGAAAAATGAATTTATCAGTTAAGTTCTTACATAAATTATGTTTTCTTTCATGTAATTGGCAAGAGTCCATGAGCTACTGACGTATGGGATAGTAATACACAAGATGTGGAACTCCACAGAAGAGTCACTAGAGGGAGGGATAAAAATAAAAACAGCCATTTTCCGCTGAAAAAATTAATCCACAACCCAAAATATAAGTTTATTCTCATAAATGAAAAGAAAAAACAAACATAAGCAGAGGAATCAAACTGAAACAGCTGCCTGAAGAACTTTTCTACCAAAAACTGCTTCCGAAGAAGCAAATACATCAAAACGGTAGAATTTAGTAAATGTATGCAAAGAAGACCAAGTTGCTGCTTTGCAAATCTGATCAACTGAAGCTTCATTCTTAAAAGCCCACGAAGTAGAGACTGATCTAGTAGAACGAGCTGTAATTCTGAGGCGGGGCCTGACCCGACTCCAAATAAGCCTGATGAATCAAAAGCTTTAACCAAGATGTCAAGGAAATGGCAGAAGCCTTTTGACCATTCCTAGAACCAGAAAAGAAAACAAATGGACTAGAAGTCTTCCTGAAATCTTTAGTATCTTCAACATAATATTTCAAAGCTCTTACCACATCCAAAGAATGTAAAGGTCTCTCCAGAGAATTCTTAGGATTAGGACACAAAGGAGGAACAACAATTTCTCCAAGAATGCATAGGCTCAAACGGAGGAGCCTGTAAAGCCTTCAAAACCAAATTAAGACTCCAAGGAGGAGAGATTGATTTAATGACAGGCTTTATACGGACCAAAGCCTGTACAAAACAGTGAATATCAGGAAGCTTAGCAATCTTTCTGTGAAACAAAACAGAAAGAGCAGAGATTTGTCCCTTCAAGGAACTTGCAGACAAACCTTTATACAAACCATCCGTAAGAAAATGTAAAATTCTAGGAATTCTAAAAGAATGCCAGGAGAATTTATGAGAATTTATGAGAACACCATGAAATAATTCTTCCTAACTCGATAATAAATCTTCCTAGAAACCGATTTACGAGCCTGCAACATAGTATTAAAGTGAAGGTAAACTTAGCAGGATTCGATTATAGTCAATGTTAATATTAATAAAAATAATGGTACTTTAATTCATGATTTTTTATAATTTCAAATATTAACACAGTTCTCACCTTATTTCTTTCTATATCGTTCCGTTTCCCAAACAACCCGTTTTTTTTTTTTTTTTTTTTTTAACTCTCCAGTCACGTTTGTGCATCATCCAATGGTAACTCTGGCCGTTAGGCGGCCGTCATTTGACGTCACAACAGTTTTGTCCTTCTGTGCATGCGTTTGGGGTTCTTGTCGTTCTGCGCATGCATTTGGGTTACTTCCTCTCCATTTCAAGCCGGGCTCGCTCCCGTTTCATGCCTGCGCAGATTAAAGCAAGCATAAGGTCGCAATACAATGTTACTCACGCAGGCGCAAATATAATATATGGAGAAGCGTTTGCGCATGCGCAAATTCTCCGGCAAGCGAGAACGCGCTTTTGAAGCACGTATAGAGCGGGTGGGACCGCTCTGTATGTAATAGGGTGAAAAACAAGGAAATTCATAGAGGGAGGAGCTAATAATTGAAGCGTGAGTAAATAAGAATAGTTTATAATACCATCATATATATTGCAATACTTTAAAAAAAAAAAAAAATAGCGATCATACTATATAGCATATGCGTAATGTAATAAAGCTTAAAAAACAGGAAAACTTTACCTTCACTTTAATCACTGAGTCAGAGAAACCTCTATGACTAAGCACTAGGTGTTCAATTTCCATACCTTCAAATTTAATGATTTGTGATCCTGATGGAAAAACGGACCTCGAGATGGAAGTGGCTAAGGTTGGCAACTGGATATCCGAACAAGATCCTCATACCAAAACCTGTGAGGCCATGCTGGAGCTACCAGCGTCAAACAATTGTTCCATGATGATCTTGGAGATCACTTTTGGAAGAAGAACTAGAGGCGGGAAAACATAAGCAGGTTGGTAACACCAAGGAACTGCAAATGCATCCACCGCCTCCGCCTGAGGATCCCTGGACAGGTACCTGGGAAGTTTCTTGTTTAGATGGGAAGCCATCAGATCTATTTCTGGAAGACCCCACTTCTGAACAATCTGAGAAAACACATCTGTATGGATCGAGCACTCCCCCGGATGTAAAGTCTGACGGCTGAGATAATCCGCTTCCCAATTGTCTACACCTGGGATATGAACCACAGAAATTAGAGAGGAGCTGGATTCCGCCCAAGCAAGTATCCGAGATACTTCTTTCATAGCTTGGGGACTGAGTCCCACCCTGATGATTGACATATGCCACAGTTGTGATATCGTCTGTCTGAAAACAAACGAACGGTTCGCTCTTCAACAGAGGCCAAACCTGAAGAGCCCTGAAAATAGCAGAGAGTTCTAAAATATTGATTGGTAACCTTGCCTCTTGAAATTTCCAAACCCCTTGTGCTGTCAGAGATCACCAGACAGCTCCCCCAACCTGAAAGATTTGCATCTGTTGAGATCACAGTCCAGGTTGGGCGAACAAGAGAGGTCCCTTGAACTATACGATGGCGATCTAACCACCAAGTCAGAGAGAGTCTAACATCGGGATGTAAGGATAATTATTGTGATATTTTTGTACAATCCCTGCACCATTGATTCAGCATACAAAGCTGGAGAGGTCTCATATGAAAACGAGCAAAAGGGATCGCGTCTGATTCTGCAGTCATGAGACCAAAAACTTCCATGCACATAGCTACTGAAGGGAATGATTGAGACTGAAGGTTCCGACAAGCTGAAACCAATTGTAATCGTCTCTTGTCTGTTAGAGACAGATTCATGGACACTGAATCTATCTGGAAATCTAAAAAGGTGACCATTGTCTGAGGAATTAAGGAACTTTTTGGTAAATTGATCCTCCAGCCATGTCTTTGAAGAAACAACACTAGTTGATTCGTGTGAGATTCTGCAGAATGCAAAGACTGAGTTAGTACCAAGATATAGTCCAAATAAGGAAACACCACAATACCCCGTTCTCTGATTACAGAGAGTAGGGCACCGAGAACATTTGAAAAGATTCTTGGAGCGGTCGCTAGGCCAAATGGAAGAGCGACAAATTGGTAATGCTTGTCTAGAAAAGAGAATCTCAGGAACTGATAGTGGTCTGGATGAATCAGAATATGAAGATATGCATCCTGTAAGTCTGGCGTGGACATATAATGACCTTGCTCAACAAAAGGCAGAATAAGTCCTTATAGTTACCATTTTGAAAGTTGTCACTCTTCCAAAATTTCAGATCCAGAACTGGCCTGAATGAATTTTTTCTTTCTTTGGGACAATGAATAGATTTGAATAAAACCCCAGACCCTGTTCCTGAAACGGAACTGGTATGATTACCCCTGAAAGTTCTAGGTCTGAAACACACTTCAGAAAAGCCTTAGCCTTTACTGAAACTCGGCATCAACTAAGACGCCGGAAATGACGAATTTGAGTCGCCAGACGTACCCTCCCGCCAAAAAATTATCTCGCCAAAAATGATGCCATAAACATCGGCATTTTGCAACCTCGCAAGCCTAATTTTGCCCGTGAAAATTAAATGTCAATTTTGAAAAAAAAAAAAAAAAACAGACTATACCCCAGGTAAGAAAAATAATTTTCCTAAATATGTTTTTTCCCCAAATATGAAACTGACAGTCTGCAAAAAGAAATATACATAAACCTGACTCATGACAAATATAAGTACAATACATATATTTAGAACTCAACATTAATACATAAAGTGCCAAACCATAGCTGAGAGTGTCTGAAGTAATGAAAACATACTTACCAAAAGACACTCATCCGCATATAGCAGATAGTCAAACCAGTACTGAAACAGTTATCAGTAGAGGTAATGGAATATGAGAGTATTATCGTCGATCTGAAAAGGGAGGTAGGAGATGAATCTCTACGACCGATAACAGAGAACCTATGAAATAGATCTCCCGTGAGGAAAACCATTGCATTCAATAGGTGATACTCCCTTCACATCCCTCTGACATTCACTGTACTCTGAGAGGAATCAGGCTTCAAAATGCTGAGAAGTGCATGTCAACGTAGAAATCTTAGCACAAACTTACTTTACCACCTCCATAGGAGGCAAAGTTTGTAAAACTGAATTGTGGGTGTGGTGAGGGGTGTATTTATAGGCATTTTGAGGTTTGGGAAACTTTGCCGATCCTGGTAGGATTATATATCCCATACGTCACTAGCTCATGGACTCTTGCCAATTACATGAAAGAAACAGAGCTTGTTACAAAAATAATTTTTTTTATTTTTTTTTAAACTGTGGTCAAAATGGAGCGTGCTGTTAGCTGTGCACTTCATTTCTTTTCTGATCCTGTGTCTCCGCCTCCTTCTCCGGCTGAGATCAGAGCGGTGCCATTTTCGGCCGTTTCAAAGACGATATTGTGAACCCACTTCCTTAGCTGTCTGAGAATAGTGCGGTGTTGTGACTCTTTTATTGTCTATGGGTGTAGTTATTTCTTCTTCATCCTGGAACACTACTTTGCCTGAAATACAGTTTTGCTTATTTCTACAAAATGATCATCTTTAGTGCATCATCATCTTTATTATTTAAAAGGTATGATTTCACTCAGTGAGCAAGTCTCTATCTTTACAATTATCTCCATAGGTTTGATCCCAGTTTATGTCCCAATATGTCAAACTGTTTATAAGCATTTTTATCATGATATGGTAACAGGGGTCTGTTCCTCTGTGTTAATGTCTAACGTGTACTGGGGCCAAAATTGTTTTTATTAGGCAATTCTGTCCCTGTTGTTTATAATAAGATTTAATAAAGATGTTTTTATTTTTGTGCCTCATGTCTCTCAGAATGATGCTGTTGGGCATTGCCACAGCTTTCTCTTCAACATCCCAAGCCATATTGGCTACACTTACAGTTCCCTGCATTTCCTCTCAGTCTCCTGGAGGAGTTTATTTGCCAGCAGATTTTGCCACAGGTATCTTCTGCGGTATCTGCAGAATTATCTGCTTTTCCTATGTGCACTATGTGCAGAATTATATAACATTATTTTTGAGGTTTACTGTCCCTTTAAAGGGAAAACGCAATAGGAAAATTAGAGATTCAGATAGTAAGGTTTCTGTCCCATCTTCTTCTACACAGATTGCCCATCATAAGACTGATTAGGAAAATATGGTGGTAGCCTCTGAGGGTGAAATCTCAGATTTAGACAGTATAATTCCTTTATATTATACGAAAGAGGTTCACTTCAGACTTAAGCTTGAACACCTTTGTGTACTGTTTAAAGGAGGTATTGGCTACTTTGGGCGACTAAGAAATCTAGTAAATTTAATTCTATGATGTTCCTTCCTCTGTGGAGTGTTTCCTGTTCTGGGCCGTGCAACAGAGATTATTTCACAGGAAGAGGAGAAGCCAGGGGTGCTTTTCTCCCCGTTTCCAGTCTTTAAAAAGATGCTTTTTGTCGCTGACTCCATTAAAGATTCATGGTGCCACTGTGCCTATGTAGAAGCTTTTCTACTTTGGCTAAGTGAACTACGATACCTATAGAGGAGAACTGCTCTTTTAAGGACAAAAAAGCTGTAGGCTTGTGTTTTAAAAGGGACACTGAACCCAAATTTTCTCTTTTGTGATTCAGATAGAGCATGTAATTTTAAGCAACTTTCTAATTTACTCCTATTATCAAATTTTCTTAATTCTCTTGGTATCTTTAATTAAAAAGTAAGAACGTAAGTTTAGATGCCCATTTTTGGTGAACAACCTGGGTTGTTCTTGCCGATTGGTGGATAAATTCACCCACCAATAAACAAGTGCTGTCCAGGGTTCTAAACCAAAAAGCTTAGATGCCTTCTTTTTCAAATAAAGATAGCAAGAGAACAAAGAAAAATTAATAGGAGTAAATTAGAAAGTTGCTTAAAATTGCATGCTCAATCTGAATCACAAAAGAAAAAAATTGGGTTCAAAGTCCCTTTAAAGATGTATGTTCACCAAGGTTTTCAGACGCCTTGTATGAATCAATTTGGAAGACTCCTTTGGAGGAGATCCAAGACAGTATTGAGGCTCTCAAACTAGCCAATCCCTTTATGTCTGTTACTTTAATGCAAGTTTTTTGTCTGGGAGTCAAGATATCTGGTTTCTCTGTCTTAGCCACAGGGTGTTGTGGCTAAACTCGTGGCTAGCTGATGTTACCTCTAATTCCATGGTTTTGACGCTTCATTACAAGGGTAAGACCTTGTTTGGACCTGGTTACGGGTGGAAAAACAAATTTATGTAAGAACTTACCTGATAAATTAATTTCTTTCATATTGGCAAGAGTCCATGAGCTAGTGACGTATGGGATATACATTCCTACCAGGAGGGGCAAAGTTTCCAAACCTCAAAATGCCTATAAATACACCGCCCACCACACCCACAATTCAGTTTAATGAATAGCCAAGAAGTGGGGTGATAAGAAAGGAGCAAAAGCATCAAAAATTAGGAATTGGAATAATTGTGCTTTATACAAAAAAATCATAACCACCACATTATACACTTGATAATTGTGCAACTCTACTGCATTGAGTGGTCCTTTAAATAGAATTATCTAATAACTGCTGATACTGATGAAAAAAATCAGGAAAGACGTCCCAAACATAGACCTCCTACTGGCTTTGGCCTCAAGTTTAACTTGGTCAAAAACAAGTGAAGAAGTTTTAACCATTAATAAGAATAGAAAGAAAAAGGGAAGGGTTAAATCACCTACAATTTCTGGCATATATTAGAGCAGAAGTGCAACTCAATATCCGTGTAAACACATATTAGGATTTGTACCTATGTTCTAATAGAGTTTCTCAACCATAGTCCTCTAGTACCACCCAACAGGCCAGGGTTTCATTATAGCTGAACAAGCGCACAGATGAAGTAATCAGCTGATGGGTGAGAGCAGGTTAGCAATCATAGTTACTGATCAGCTGATTACTTGACCTGTGCACTGATTCAGGTATAATAAAAACCTGGCCTGTTGGGGGTACTCAAGGGCAACTGTTGAAAAACGATGTTCTAATATATCCAGAACCAGAACTATCTGAATGCCACCAACTAAAAGTAAACAAAAAAAACAAACAAAAATATATATAACATAAATTATGTAAGAACTTACCTGATAAATTCATTTCTTTCATATTAGCGAGAGTCCATGAGCTAGTGACGTATGGGATATACATTCCTACCAGGAGGGGCAAAGTTTCCCAAACCTCAAAATGCCTATAAATACACCCCTCACCACACCCACAAATCAGTTTAACGCATAGCCAAGAAGTGGGGTGATAAGAAAAAAGTGCGAAAGCATAAAAAATGAGGAATTTGAATAATTGTGCTTTATACAAAAAAATTATAACCACCACAAAAAGGGTGGGCCTCATGGACTCTTGCTAATATGAAAGAAACGAATGTATCAGGTAAGTTCTTACATCAATTATGTTTTCTTTCATGTAATTAGCAAGAGTCCATGAGCTAGTGACGTATGGGATAGCAGAAACCCAAGATGTGGAACTTCCACGCAAGAGTCACTAGAGAGGGAGGGATAAAATAAAGACAGCCAATTCCGCTGAAAAAAATAATCCACAACCCAAATCAAAAAGTTTTAATCTTATAATGAAAAAAACATAATTTATGTAAGAACTTACCTGATAAATTCATTTCTTTCATATTAACAAGAGTCCATGAGCTAGTGACGTATGGGATATACATTCCTACCAGGAGGGGCAAAGTTTCCCAAACCTTAAAATGCCTATAAATACACCCCTCACCACACCCACAAATCAGTTTAACGAATAGCCAAGAAGTGGGGTGATAAGAAAAAAAGTGCGAAGCATATAAAATAAGGAATTGGAATAATTGTGCTTTATACAAAAAAATCATAACCACCACAAAAAAAGGGTGGGCCTCATGGACTCTTGTTAATATGAAAGAAATGAATTTATCAGGTAAGTTCTTACATAAATTATGTTTTCTTTCATGTAATTAACAAGAGTCCATGAGCTAGTGACGTATGGGATAATGACTACCCAAGATGTGGATCTTTCCACACAAGAGTCACTAGAGAGGGAGGGATAAAATAAAGACAGCCAATTCCTGCTGAAAATAATCCACACCCAAAATAAAGTTTAACAAAAAACATAAGCAGAAGATTCAAACTGAAACCGCTGCCTGAAGAACTTTTCTACCAAAAACTGCTTCAGAAGAAGAAAACACATCAAAATGGTAGAATTTAGTAAAAGTATGCAAAGAGGACCAAGTTGCTGCTTTGCAGATCTGGTCAACCGAAGCTTCATTCCTAAACGCCCAGGAAGTAGATACTGACCTAGTAGAATGAGCTGTAATTCTCTGAGGCGGAATTTTACCCGACTCAACATAGGCAAGATGAATTAAAGATTTCAACCAAGATGCCAAAGAAATGGCAGAAGCTTTCTGGCCTTTCCTAGAACCGGAAAAGATAACAAATAGACTAGAAGTCTTACGGAAAGATTTCGTAGCTTCAACATAATATTTCAAAGCTCTAACAACATCCAAAGAATGCAATGATTTCTCCTTAGAATTCTTAGGATTAGGACATAATGAAGGAACCACAATTTCTCTACTAATGTTGTTGGAATTCACAACTTTAGGTAAAAATTCAAAAGAAGTTCGCAACACCGCCTTATCCTGATGAAAAATCAGAAAAGGAGACTCACACGAAAGAGCAGATAATTCAGAAACTCTTCTAGCAGAAGAGATGGCCAAAAGGAACAAAACTTTCCAAGAAAGTAATTTAATGTCTAATGAATGCATAGGTTCAAACGGAGGAGCTTGAAGAGCTCCCAGAACCAAATTCAAACTCCAAGGAGGAGAAATTGACTTAATGACAGGTTTTATACGAACCAAAGCTTGTACAAAACAATGAATATCAGGAAGAATAGCAATCTTTCTGTGAAAAAGAACAGAAAGAGCGGAGATTTGTCCTTTCAAAGAACTTGCGGACAAACCCTTATCTAAACCATCCTGAAGAAACTGTAAAATTCTCGGTATTCTAAAAGAATGCCAAGAAAAATGATGAGAAAGACACCAAGAAATATAAGTCTTCCAGACTCTATAATATATCTCTCGAGATACAGATTTACGAGCCTGTAACATAGTATTAATCACGGAGTCAGAGAAACCTCTATGACCAAGAATCAAGCGTTCAATCTCCATACCTTTAAATTTAAGGATTTCAGATCCGGATGGAAAAAAGGACCTTGTGACAGAAGGTCTGGTCTTAACGGAAGAGTCCATGGTTGGCAAGATGCCATCCGGACAAGATCCGCATACCAAAACCTGTGAGGCCATGCCGGAGCTATTAGCAGAACAAACGAGCATTCCCTCAGAATCTTGGAGATTACTCTTGGAAGAAGAACTAGAGGCGGAAAGATATAGGCAGGATGATACTTCCAAGGAAGTGATAATGCATCCACTGCCTCCGCCTGAGGATCCCGGGATCTGGACAGATACCTGGGAAGTTTCTTGTTTAGATGAGAGGCCATCAGATCTATCTCTGGGAGCCCCCACATTTGAACAATCTGAAGAAATACCTCTGGGTGAAGAGACCATTCGCCCGGATGCAACGTTTGGCGACTGAGATAATCCGCTTCCCAATTGTCTACACCTGGGATATGAACCGCAGAGATTAGACAGGAGCTGGATTCTGCCCAAACCAAAATTCGAGATACTTCTTTCATAGCCAGAGGACTGTGAGTCCCTCCTTGATGATTGATGTATGCCACAGTTGTGACATTGTCTGTCTGAAAACAAATGAACGATTCTCTCTTCAGAAGAGGCCAAAACTGAAGAGCTCTGAAAACTGCACGGAGTTCCAAGATATTGATCGGTAATCTCACCTCCTGAGATTCCCAAACTCCTTGTGCCGTCAGAGATCCCCACACAGCTCCCCAACCTGTGAGACTTGCATCTGTTGAAATTACAGTCCAGGTCGGAAGAACAAAAGAAGCCCCCTGAATTAAACGAAGGTGATCTGTCCACCACGTTAGAGAGTGCCGAACAATCGGTTTTAAAGATATTAATTGATATATCTTCGTGTAATCCCTGCACCATTGGTTCAGCATACAGAGCTGAAGAGGTCGCATGTGAAAACGAGCAAAGGGGATCGCGTCCGATGCAGCAGTCATAAGACCTAGAATTTCCATGCATAAGGCTACCGAAGGGAATGATTGAGACTGAAGGTTTCGACAGGCTGTAATCAATTTTAGACGTCTCTTGTCTGTTAAAGACAGAGTCATGGACACTGAATCTATCTGGAAACCCAGAAAGGTTACCCTTGTTTGAGGAATCAAAGAACTTTTTGGTAAATTGATCCTCCAACCATGATCTTGAAGAAACAACACAAGTCGATTCGTATGAGTCTCTGCTAAATGTAAAGACTGAGCAAGTACCAAGATATCGTCCAAATAAGGAAATACCACAATACCCTGTTCTCTGATTACAGACAGAAGGGCACCGAGAATCTTTGTGAAAATTCTTGGAGCTGTAGCAAGGCCAAACGGTAGAGCCACAAATTGGTAATGCTTGTCTAGAAAAGAGAATCTCAGGAACTGATAATGATCTGGATGAATCGGAATATGCAGATATGCATCCTGTAAATCTATTGTGGACATATAATTCCCTTGCTGAACAAAAGGCAATATAGTCCTTACAGTTACCATCTTGAACGTTGGTATCCTTACATAACGATTCAATAATTTTAGATCCAGAACTGGTCTGAAGGAATTCTCCTTCTTTGGTACAATGAAGAGATTTGAATAAAACCCCATCCCCTGTTCCGGAACTGGAACTGGCATAATTACTCCAGCCAACTCTAGATCTGAAACACAATTCAGAAATGCTTGAGCTTTCACTGGATTTACTGGGACATGGGAAAGAAAAAATCTCTTTGCAGGAGGTCTCATCTTGAAACCAATTCTGTACCCTTCTGAAACAATGTTCTGAATCCAAAGATTGTGAACAGAATTGATCCAAATTTCTTTGAAAAAACGTAACCTGCCCCCTACCAGCTGAACTGGAATGAGGGCCGTACCTTCATGTGAACTTAGAAGCAGGCTTTGCCTTTCTAGCAGGCTTGGATTTATTCCAGACTGGAGATGGTTTCCAAACTGAAACTGCTCCTGAGGACGAAGGATCAGGCTTTTGTTCTTTGTTGAAACGAAAGGAACGAAAACGATTGTTAGCCCTGTTTTTACCTTTAGACTTTTTATCCTGTGGTAAAAAAGTTCCTTTCCCACATGTAACAGTTGAAATAATAGAATCCAACTGAGAACCAAATAATTTGTTTCCCTGGAAAGAAATGGAAAGTAGAGTTGATTTAGAAGCCATATCAGCATTCCAGGTCTTAAGCCATAAAGCTCTTCTGGCTAAGATAGCCAGAGACATAAACCTAACATCAACTCTAATAATATCAAAAATGGCATCACAGATGAAATTATTAGCATGCTGGAGAAGAATAATAATATCATGAGAATCACGATTTGTTACTTGTTGCGCTAGAGTTTCCAACCAAAAAGTTGAAGCTGCAGCAACATCAGCCAATGATATAGCAGGTCTAAGAAGATTACCTGAACATAGATAAGCTTTTCTTAGAAAAGATTCAATTTTTCTATCTAAAGGATCCTTAAACGAGGTACCATCTGACGTAGGAATGGTAGTACGTTTAGCAAGGGTAGAAATAGCCCCATCAACTTTAGGGATTTTGTCCCAAAATTCTAACCTGTCAGGCGGAACAGGATATAATTGCTTAAAACGTTTAGAAGGAGTAAATGAATTACCCAATTTATCCCATTCCTTAGAAATTACTGCAGAAATAGCATTAGGAACAGGAAAGACTTCTGGAATAACCGCAGGAGCTTTAAAAACCTTATCCAAACGTATAGAATTAGTATCAAGAGGACTAGAATCCTCTATTTCTAAAGCAATTAGTACTTCTTTAAGTAAAGAGCGAATAAATTCCATCTTAAATAAATATGAAGATTTATCAGCATCAATCTCTGAGATAGAATCCTCTGAGTTAAATGTAAGGAAAGGAAACCCAGAATATGATAGGCAGTCTGTATTGTATTAACAACAAAAAGGTATCAAATAAAGTGCAAGGTGCTAAAAAGAAACTCTCAAGTTCCTTGGTATATCACTCATTCACTCGCTCCAGCGTGGAAAATGGAGATCTCACTCACCCAATCCAATGGAGAAGGCGGGTATCGCCATTCGCGGCTGTAGATTCAATCCGGACGCCTCTAAGGGGGCTCGGCCCAATTCCGGCCAATGGAACACACTCTGGAACGAGGCAGAGATCCCTTGCTCCGCCTCAACTTATTCCAGACACTTGTTCCTCCGATAGAATACAGTATCCCTCCGCCAGTGACGTAGTGAAAAACAGTTCCTGCTTGCAATAGGGAACTGCCAAATGTAGAAAAGCACACAATGCAATCCTCTTTGAAGAGTATAAGCTCGTAATGCACAGCAGGAAACAGCCAAACTCCGGACAATAGTAGCTTGAAAAGAGAAAGTGGAGGCTGTTTCCTTAAAATTAATTCCTTTATTTATTCAGTTTAAAACCGGCAAACACAGCAAGGATAGGGTATGGTGTAGAAGGCGCAGCACAGTCTGGCTTACGCGTTTCGGATGAAATCCGTAGTCATAGCCTACTGTGCTGTGCTCCACACCTGCTTAAAACTAGTTAAAACAAATGTGATTGGTGCACACATAAAAAACAACGCCTTCAAGTTTAACCAATACCAACAGTGTATAAAATTAACCCACTGGTGTCAGAACCGCACAATCTAATACATTGCCTGAGCCCATACAACCGTAATATACACACTGCAATAATTATGTCAATAACAAACATAGTGGTATACATCGTAGACAAAATGTCAAATACTAAGGGTTAGTAAGTAATTAAATGTTATTAAAAATTCTAATGCCCAGATAGTGCGTATAGGAGTCTCTATTGATATATCCTCGATATGTGAGAGTTAAATCATTACTCTTATCCTATCTAATGCACTAATGGGCAACAGAATTCAAACAATACCCTAAGTAAAAAATACCACAATATATGCTATCATGTGTCAAAAATAAATAAATGTATAAACAAATATAAAAATATTATAAACATGCAATAAGCAAATAATTCTAAATGAGGAGTAACCTGTCAAATACTGTATAAATTAAAGATATCTAAACAAATTGTCATCATAATGTTATATGGTAGAAAATAACAAGCTAACAAATAGCGCCTCCCCATAAAGTAATCCAATGTGATATGATACAGGTTGAGCACACATGACCATCCGATGAGTCTTAAATTATAATATACAAGGAGATCTATAGGTAAATGTATTGCGAAATACCATAATATTTATTCCCACAGGTTCATTACGTCATATCTTGAATTTAGACCATCAGGCACCCGAGTGCCTAAGGTAAAAATCCAAAAGGCTTCGCGTCTGGCGAGCAATTGGTCCAGATTACCCCCCCTAGCAGGTCTAGAAACTTTCTCAATAGCACACCATGTGAATCCTTTAAGGTTGTTATCATGGTAGACTCCAAAGTGTTGTACTATTGGAGTCGTGGATCTCTTAGTAGAGAAAGAGGAGAGATGTTCCCTAATTCTAGAGTTCAGGTCTCTGGAGGTGAGTCCCACATACTGAATCTGGCACAATGTGCATTCAATCATATAGACTACCGATTCCGTTTTACAATTCATACAAGAATTGATTTTGTAACTTTTCCTCGTTCTTACACTCACAAATTCCTTAGTCACCTTGGCATAATCACAGGGCTTGCACTTCCTGTGACCGCATCTGTACATCCCAGTATGTACCAACCATGATCCCCTCTCATCTTTGTCAGTTTTTAGCAGGGTGGGCGAAAGAATAGACCCCAATGTGGGGCTTTTCCTGTAGGCACATCTGAGTCCTTGTCGGACTGTGTCAACCAATTTATCCTCAGCCTTCAATATTGGAAAATGTTTCCTGATAATCTCACATACCTGAGGATATTGGGTACTGTGTGTTGTAACAAAAGTAATTCCCTGTTTGGTTGTACTGTGCTTATTTTTAGTTTTCAGTAAGCTCTCTCTCGGTATTACTTGTACAGATTCTCTAGCCCTTTTGATCACTTTTTTGGGATACTTTCTCTCTTTTAATCTCATCTCTAATCTTTCTGCCTCCCTGCAAAAGTCCTCATTGGAGGTACAGTTCCTTTTAATCCGGGTATATTCACCTTTTGCAATAGCATAGGGAACATGTCTGGGATGACAGCTTGTTCCTAAGAGTAAGGAGTTCCCTGAAATGGATTTTCTGAAAATCCTGGAAAGTATTTTGCCATCGGAACTGCCCTCCAATGTAATATCCAAATAATTAATTGAACTCTGACTTGCTTCAAAAGTGAAGCTTAGTCCAATGTCATTATGATTCAGATAGTCAATGAATCCCTGAATGTCAGACTGATTACCCGACCAGATGAAGAGAAGATCATCTATGTATCTCCTATAAAAGGAGATACATTTCCTGTAAGGGTTTCTATCTCCAAAGATGTGGTAAAACTCCCACCAGCCTAAAAAAAGATTTGCAAAGGAGGGAGCAAATTTGGCCCCCATGGCGGTACCACATCTCTGGAGATAGAAAACATCCTCAAATTTGAAAAAATTGTGTGACAAAAGAAAAAGTGTGACCTTCAAAATGTACTTAATGAAATCATCAGAGTAATCAGTATTGTGTTCTAGAAAAAAGGCAATGGCCTCTATCCCTTTAGAGTGTGGAATACTGGAATAGAGCGACACTGCGTCCACTGTGAGCCAGATAGATTGTGGTGTCCATCTTACATTATCCATAACATTAAGGATATGTTTAGTATCCCTAATGTAAGAATGGAGAGTGACAACAAGGGGTTGAAGGATCGAGTCCAACCACTCTGACAGATTACCCAGAAGGGATTCCACACCACTCACTATTGGCCGTCCCTGGACACTTTCCAGGGATTTGTGTGTCTTAGGTAAATGGTGGAACAACGGTATTTTCGGACAATCAACTAACAAATAGTCCATTGTTGCCTGATCCACAAAACCTTGTTCTAATCCATCATCCAAAAGATGTACTAATTTGGAACGAAAGTGAGTGGTGGGATCTCTTTGCAAAACTAAGTAATTATTCTCATTACATAGTTGTCTGTGGCCTTCATCTATATATTGTTGTCGGTCCATGACCACAACCATTCCACCTTTGTCAGAATTTTTGATCACCAGACTATGGTCCTCTTTAAGAGAGGCCAAAGCACCCTTCTCAGCAAGAGACAAATTAAATTTACTTGGGGGTTGATTGGCCTTTAGTTGTAAAAGATCCCTTTCGACCCTGTTATAAAATGTTTCAATGACTGATCCCCTGTTATGAATAGGGTAGAATTTAGATTTCTCCTTGAATTTGGGACCCATGTTGCGACTACCCAAGTTCCCCATTGATTCTATTTGCAGCTGTTGCAGTGTGACTGTGTCACATTTATGTTCAAAATCAATTGGGTCCCTGGTATCCGTATCAACATGGGTAACTGGCACACCGGTATGATCAAGTGTACTCAATCCATGAAAATGTTTCTTCAGAGTCAAATTTCGTGTTAATTTGTTAACATCCATGATAGTTCTAAATACATCAAAATCTATAGTGGGTGCAAAATTTAAACCTTTATTCAAAACACTATATTGTGCAATACTAAGCTGTTTGGATGATAAATTTATGACATTGCCTATAATCTTGGAATTGATTATTTGTATCTGGTCTGTGGACGGGGTTCCCTCAGTTGATACTTGTCTTGATTCTTTGCATAATGCACTTTGGGCTGTGTATTCTGTTTGTTCTGTTTCCCTCCCCCCGCTGATGCATCCTGGTCTTGGGGAAAAACCTGATTGATGGCTAGAGTGTCTGGTCTGTTTTGAAAATACATATTAGGTGCTAATTCTGTGTAGTTACCTTGTTTGGGTTTAACTGCTACTGTGTTGTGTTGTACATAGCCTTGATTAGACCAGGATGCATCAGCGGGGGGAGGGAAACAGAACAAACAGAATACACAGCCCAAAGTGCATTATGCAAAGAATCAAGACAAGTATCAACTGAGGGAACCCCGTCCACAGACCAGATACAAATAATCAATTCCAAGATTATAGGCAATGTCATAAATTTATCATCCAAACAGCTTAGTATTGCACAATATAGTGTTTTGAATAAAGGTTTAAATTTTGCACCCACTATAGATTTTGATGTATTTAGAACTATCATGGATGTTAACAAATTAACACGAAATTTGACTCTGAAGAAACATTTTCATGGATTGAGTACACTTGATCATACCGGTGTGCCAGTTACCCATGTTGATACGGATACCAGGGACCCAATTGATTTTGAACATAAATGTGACACAGTCACACTGCAACAGCTGCAAATAGAATCAATGGGGAACTTGGGTAGTCGCAACATGGGTCCCAAATTCAAGGAGAAATCTAAATTCTACCCTATTCATAACAGGGGATCAGTCATTGAAACATTTTATAACAGGGTCGAAAGGGATCTTTTACAACTAAAGGCCAATCAACCCCCAAGTAAATTTAATTTGTCTCTTGCTGAGAAGGGTGCTTTGGCCTCTCTTAAAGAGGACCATAGTCTGGTGATCAAAAATTCTGACAAAGGTGGAATGGTTGTGGTCATGGACCGACAACAATATATAGATGAAGGCCACAGACAACTATGTAATGAGAATAATTACTTAGTTTTGCAAAGAGATCCCACCACTCACTTTCGTTCCAAATTAGTACATCTTTTGGATGATGGATTAGAACAAGGTTTTGTGGATCAGGCAACAATGGACTATTTGTTAGTTGATTGTCCGAAAATACCGTTGTTCCACCATTTACCTAAGACACACAAATCCCTGGAAAGTGTCCAGGGACGGCCAATAGTGAGTGGTGTGGAATCCCTTCTGGGTAATCTGTCAGAGTGGTTGGACTCGATCCTTCAACCCCTTGTTGTCACTCTCCATTCTTACATTAGGGATACTAAACATATCCTTAATGTTATGGATAATGTAAGATGGACACCACAATCTATCTGGCTCACAGTGGACGCAGTGTCGCTCTATTCCAGTATTCCACACTCTAAAGGGATAGAGGCCATTGCCTTTTTTCTAGAACACAATACTGATTACTCTGATGATTTCATTAAGTACATTTTGAAGGTCACACTTTTTCTTTTGTCACACAATTTTTTCAAATTTGAGGATGTTTTCTATCTCCAGAGATGTGGTACCGCCATGGGGGCCAAATTTGCTCCCTCCTTTGCAAATCTTTTTTTAGGCTGGTGGGAGTTTTACCACATCTTTGGAGATAGAAACCCTTACAGGAAATGTATCTCCTTTTATAGGAGATACATAGATGATCTTCTCTTCATCTGGTCGGGTAATCAGTCTGACATTCAGGGATTCATTGACTATCTGAATCATAATGACATTGGACTAAGCTTCACTTTTGAAGCAAGTCAGAGTTCAATTAATTATTTGGATATTACATTGGAGGGCAGTTCCGATGGCAAAATACTTTCCAGGATTTTCAGAAAATCCATTTCAGGGAACTCCTTACTCTTAGGAACAAGCTGTCATCCCAGACATGTTCCCTATGCTATTGCAAAAGGTGAATATACCCGGATTAAAAGGAACTGTACCTCCAATGAGGACTTTTGCAGGGAGGCAGAAAGATTGGAGATGAGATTAAAAGAGAGAAAGTATCCCAAAAAAGTGATCAAAAGGGCTAGAGAATCTGTACAAGTAATACCGAGAGAGAGCTTACTGAAAACTAAAAATAAGCACAGTACAACCAAACAGGGAATTACTTTTGTTACAACACACAGTACCCAATATCCTCAGGTATGTGAGATTATCAGGAAACATTTTCCAATATTGAAGGCTGAGGATAAATTGGTTGACACAGTCCGACAAGGACTCAGATGTGCCTACAGGAAAAGCCCCACATTGGGGTCTATTCTTTCGCCCACCCTGCTAAAAACTGACAAAGATGAGAGGGGATCATGGTTGGTACATACTGGGATGTACAGATGCGGTCACAGGAAGTGCAAGCCCTGTGATTATGCCAAGGTGACTAAGGAATTTGTGAGTGTAAGAACGAGGAAAAGTTACAAAATCAATTCTTGTATGAATTGTAAAACGGAATCGGTAGTCTATATGATTGAATGCACATTGTGCCAGATTCAGTATGTGGGACTCACCTCCAGAGACCTGAACTCTAGAATTAGGGAACATCTCTCCTCTTTCTCTACTAAGAGATCCACGACTCCAATAGTACAACACTTTGGAGTCTACCATGATAACAACCTTAAAGGATTCACATGGTGTGCTATTGAGAAAGTTTCTAGACCTGCTAGGGGGGGTAATCTGGACCAATTGCTCGCCAGACGCGAAGCCTTTTGGATTTTTACCTTAGGCACTCGGGTGCCTGATGGTCTAAATTCAAGATATGACGTAATGAACCTGTGGGAATAAATATTATGGTATTTCGCAATACATTTACCTATAGATCTCCTTGTATATTATAATTTAAGACTCATCGGATGGTCATGTGTGCTCAACCTGTATCATATCACATTGGATTACTTTATGGGGAGGCGCTATTTGTTAGCTTGTTATTTTCTACCATATATCATTATGATGACAATTTGTTTAGATATCTTTAATTTATACAGTATTTGACAGGTTACTCCTCATTTAGAATTATTTGCTTATTGCATGTTTATAATATTTTTATATTTGTTTATACATTTATTTATTTTTGACACATGATAGCATATATTGTGGTATTTTTTACTTAGGGTATTGTTTGAATTCTGTTGCCCATTAGTGCATTAGATAGGATAAGAGTAATGATTTAACTCTCACATATCGAGGATATATCAATAGAGACTCCTATACGCACTATCTGGGCATTAGAATTTTTAATAACATTTAATTACTTACTAACCCTTAGTATTTGACATTTTGTCTACGATGTATACCACTATGTTTGTTATTGACATAATTATTGCAGTGTGTATATTACGGTTGTATGGGCTCAGGCAATGTATTAGATTGTGCGGTTCTGACACCAGTGGGTTAATTTTATACACTGTTGGTATTGGTTAAACTTGAAGGCGTTGTTTTTTATGTGTGCACCAATCACATTTGTTTTAACTAGTTTTAAGCAGGTGTGGAGCACAGCACAGTAGGCTATGACTACGGATTTCATCCGAAACGCGTAAGCCAGACTGTGCTGCGCCTTCTACACCATACCCTATCCTTGCTGTGTTTGCCGGTTTTAAACTGAATAAATAAAGGAATTAATTTTAAGGAAACAGCCTCCACTTTCTCTTTTCAAGATAGAATCCTCTGAACCAGAAGAGTCCAAAGAATCAGAATGATGGTGTTCATTTAAAAATTCATCTGTAGAGAGAGAAGATTTAAAAGACTTTTTACGTTTACTAGAAGGAGAAATAACAGACAAAGCCTTCTTTATGGATTCAGAAACAAAATCTCTTATGTTATCAGGAACATTCTGCACCTTAGATGTTGAGGGAACTGCAACAGGCAATGGTACATCACTAAAGGAAATATTATCTGCTTTAACAAGTTTGTCATGACAATTATTACAAACAACAGCTGGAGGAATAGCTACCAAAAGTTTACAGCAGATACACTTAGCTTTGGTAGATCCAGCAGGCAGTGGTTTTCCTGTAGTATCTTCTGGCTCAGATGCAACGTGAGACATCTTGCAATATGTAAGAGAAAAAACAACATATAAAGCAAAATAGATCAAATTCCTTATAAGACAGTTTCAGGAATGGGAAAAAAATGCCAAACATCAAGCTTCTAGCAACCAGAAGCAAATGAAAAATGAGACTGAAATAATGTGGAGACAAAAGCGACGCCCATATTTTTTGGCGCCAAATAAGACGCCCACATTATTTGGCGCCTAAATGCTTTTGGCGCCAAAAATGACGCCACATCCGGAACGCCGACATTTTTGGCGCAAAATAACGTCAAAAATGACGCAACTTCCGGCGACACGTATGACGCCGGAAACGGAAAAGAATTTTTGCGCCAAAAAAGTCCGCGCCAAGAATGACGCAATAAAATGAAGCATTTTCAGCCCCCGCGAGCCTAACAGCCCACAGGGAAAAAAGTCAAATTTTTGAGGTAAGAAAAAATATGATAATTTAAAGCATAATCCCAAATATGAAACTGACTGTCTGGAAATAAGGAAAGTTGAACATTCTGAGTCAAGGCAAATAAATGTTTGAATACATATATTTAGAACTTTATAAATAAAGTGCCCAACCATAGCTTAGAGTGTCACAGAAAATAAGACTTACTTACCCCAGGACACTCATCTACATGTTTGTAGAAAGCCAAACCAGTACTGAAACGAGAATCAGTAGAGGAAATGGTAAATATAAGAGTATATCGTCGATCTGAAAAGGGAGGTAAGAGATGAATCTCTACGACCGATAACAGAGAACCTTATGAAATAGATCCCGTAGAAGGAGATCACTGCATTCAATAGGCAATACTCTCTTCACATCCCTCTGACATTCACTGCACGCTGAGAGGAAAACCGGGCTCCAACTTGCTGCGGAGCGCATATCAACGTAGAATCTAGCACAAACTTACTTCACCACCTCCCTTGGAGGCAAAGTTTGTAAAACTGATTTGTGGGTGTGGTGAGGGGTGTATTTATAGGCATTTTAAGGTTTGGGAAACTTTGCCCCTCCTGGTAGGAATGTATATCCCATACGTCACTAGCTCATGGACTCTTGTTAATTACATGAAAGAAAACTGAAATTATAAGCAGAAGAATCAAACTGAAACAGCTGCCTGAAGTACTTTTCTACCAAAAACTGCTTCAGAAGAAGAGAAAACATCAAAATGGTAGAATTTAGTAAAAGTATGCAAAGAAGACCAAGTTGCTGCTTTGCAGATCTGATCAACAGAAGCTTCATTCCGAAAAGCCCAGGAAGTAGAAACTGACCTAGTAGAATGAGCCGTAATCCTTTGAGGCGGGGATTTACCCAACTCTAGGTAAGCATGATGAATCAAAGACTTTAACCAAGACGTCAAAGAAATGGCAGAAGCCTTCTGAACTTTCCTAGAACCAGAAAAGATAACAAATAGACTAGAAGTCTTTCTGAAATATTTAGTAGCTTCAACATATTTCAAAGCTCTAACTACATCCAAAGAATGTAAATATCTCTCCAGAGAATTCTTAGGATTAGGACACAATGAAGGGACAACAATTTCTCTACTAATGTTGTTAGAATTCACAAATTTAGGTAAAAAATTAAATGAAGTCTGTAACACCGCCTTATCCTAATGAAAAATCAGAAAAAGAGATTCACAAGAAAGAGCAGATAACTCAGAAACTCTTCTAGCAGAAGAGATGGCCAAAAGGAACAAAACTTTCCAGGAAAGTAATTTAATATCCAGAGAATGCATAGGTTCAAACAGAGGAGCCTGTAAAGCCCTCAGAACCAAATTGAGACTCCAAGGAGGAGAGATTGACTTAATGACAGGCTTGATACGAACCAAAGCCTGTACAAAACAATGAATATCAGGATGATTAGCAATCTTTCTGTGAAAAAGAACCGAAAGAGCAGAGATTTGTACTTTCAAGGAACTTGCAGACAAACCCTTATCCAAACCATCTTGAAGAACTTGTAAAATTCTAGGAATTCTAAAAGAATGCCAAGAGAATTTATGTGAAGAACACCAAGAAATGTAAGTCTTCCAGACTCGGTAATAGATCTTTCTTGACACAGATTTACGAGCCTGTAACATAGTATTACTCACTGAATCAGAGAAACCTCTATGACTAAGTATTAAGCGTTCAATCCCCATACCTTCAAATTTAATGATTTGAGATCCTGATGGAAAAATGGGTCTTGAGACAGAAGGTCTGGCCTTAACGGAAGTGTCCAAGGTTGGCAACGTGGCATCCGAACGAGATCCGCATACCAAAACCTGTGTGGCCATGATGGAGCCACCAGCAGTACAAACTAACGCTCCATTAGGATTTTGGAAATCACTCTTGGAAGAAGAACTAGAGGCGGAAAGATATAAGCAGGTTGATAATTCCAAGGAAGTGACAACACGTCCACCGCTTCCGCCTGAGGATCCCTGGATTTGGACAGATACCTGGGAAATTTCTTGTTTAGATGAGGCCATCAGATCTATTTCTGGAAGCCCCCAGATTTGAACAATCTGAAGAAATACCTCTGGATGAAGAGACCATTCGCCCGGATGTAAAGTCTGGCGACTGAGATAATCCGCTTCCCAATTGTCTATACCTGGGATGTGAACCGCAGAAATTAGACAGGAGCTGGATTCCGCCCATACAAGTATCCAAGATACTTCTTTCATAGCCTGAGGACTGTGAGTCCCCCCTTGATGATTGACATATGCCCGGTTGTGACATTGTCTGTCTGAAAACAACTAAACGATTCTCTCTTCAGAAGAGGCCAGAACTGAATTCCAAAATGTTGATTGGTAATCTCGCCTCCTGAGATTCCCAAACCCCCTGCGCTGTCAGAGATCCCCATACAGCTCCCCAACCTGAAAGACTCGCATCTGTTGAGATCACAGTCCAGGTTGGACGAACAAGAGAGGCCCCCTTGAACTAAACTATGGTGATCTAACCACCAAGTCAGAGAAGATCGAACATTGGGATTTAAGGATATTAATTGTGATATCTTTGTATAATCCCTGCACCATTGGTTCAGCATACAAAGCTGGAGAGATCTCATGTGAAAACGAGCAAAAGGGATTGCGTCCGATGCAGCAGTCATGAGACCTAAAATTTCTATGCACAAAGCTACCGAAGGGAAAGATTGAGACTGAAGGTTTCGACAAGCTGAAACCAATTTCAGACATCTCTTTTCTGTTAGAGACAAAGTCATGGACACTGAATCTATTTGGAAACCCAAAAAGGTTACCTTTGTCTGAGGAATCAAGGAACTCTTTGGTAAATTGATCCTCCAACCATGTCTTTGAAGAAACAACACAAGTTGATTCGTGTGAGATTCTGCAGAATGTAAAGACTGAGCAAGTACCAAGATATCGTCCAAATAAGGAAATACCGCAATACCCTGCTCCCTGATTACAGAAAGAAAGGCACCGAGAACCTTCGAGAAAATCCTTGAAGCTGTTGCTAGGCCAAAAGGAAGAGCAACAAACTGGTAATGCTTGTCTAGAAAAGAGAATCTCAGGAACTGATAATGGTCCGGATGAATTGGAATATGAAGATATGCATCCTGTAAGTCTATTGTGGACATATAATGCCCTTGCTGAACAAAAGGCGGAATAGTCCCTATACAGTAGTCACCATCTTGAATGTTGGTATCCTTACATAACAGTTCATTATTTTTAGATCCAGAACTGGTCTGAAAGAATTCTCTTTCTTTGGAACAATGAACAAATTTGAATAAAACCCCAGGCCCTGTTCCAGAACTGGAACTAGCACAATTACCCCAGATCTGAAACACATTTCAGAAACGCTTGAGCCTTTACTGGGTTTACTGGAATGCGTGAAAGAAAGAATCTTCTCACAGGCTTTCTTACCTTGAAACCTATTCTGTACCCTTGTGAAACAATGTTCTGAATCCAAAGACTTTGAATCAATTGATCCAAACATCTTTGAAAAATCGTAACATGCCCCCTACCAGCTGTGCTGGAATGAGGGCCGCACCTTCATGCGGATTTGGGAGCTGGTTTTGACTTTCTAAAAGGCTTGGATTTATTCCAGACTGGAGAAGGTTTCCAAACGGAAACTGTTCCTTTAGAGAAAGGGTCAGGCTTTTGTTCCTTATTCTGATGAAAGGAACGAAAACTATTAGCAGCCCTATATTTACCTTTAGATTTTTTATCCTGCGGTAAAAAGGCTCCCTTCCCCCCCAGTAACAGTTGAAATTATTGAGTCTAACCGAGAACCAAATAATTTATTACCTTGGAAAGAAAGAGAAAGCAAAGTTGACTTAGGAGTCATATCTTCATTCCAAGACTTAAGCCATAAAGCTCTTCTGGCTAAAATAGCTAAAGACATATACCTGACATCAATTCTAATATCATCGAAAATGGCATCACAAATAAAGTTATTAGCATGTTGAAGGAGTTTAACAATGCTATAAGCATTATGGTCTGACACTTGTTGTGCTAAAGCCTCCAACCAGAAAGTTGAAGCTGCAGCAACATCAGCCAAAGAAATAGCAGATCTAAGAAGATTACCTGAACATAAATAAGCCTTCCGTAGAAAGGATTCAAGCTTCCTATCTAAAGGATCCTTAAACGAAGTACTATCTGCCATAGGAATAGTAGTACGTTTAGCAAAAGTAGAGATAGTTCCATCAACTTTGGGGATTTTCTCCCAAAACTCTAATCTATCAGATGGCAAAGGGTACAATTTCTTAAACCTTGGAGAAGGAGTAAATGAAGTACCCAGACTAATCCATTCCCTAGAAATTATTTCTGAAATAGCATCAGGAACTGGAAAAACTTCTGGAATAACTACATGAGGTTTAAAAACTGAATTTAAACGCTTAGTAGTTTTAATATCAAGAGGACTAGACTACTCCATATCTAATGCAATCAACACTTCTTTAAGTAAAGAATGAATAAACTCCATCTTAAACAAATATGAAGATTTATCAGTGTCAATGTCGGAGTTAGAATCTTCTGAACCAGATAGATCCTCATCAGAAATAGATAAGTCAGAATGATGGCGGTCATTTAAAAATTCATCTGAAATATGAGAAGTTTTAAAAGACCTCTTACGTTTACTAGGAGGAGGAATAACAGACAGCCTTACGAATAGAATTAGAAACAAATTCTTTAACATTAACAGGAACATCCTGAACATTAGGAACAACAACAGGTAATGAATTATTACTAATGGAAATGCTATCTGCGTTTGATAGTTTATCATGACAACTAACACAAACTACAGCCGGAGGAACAGTTACCAAAAGTTTACAACAAATGCACTTAGCTTTGGTAGAACCAACATCAGGCAGCGCTTTTCCAGAAGTAGATTCTGATCCAGGGTCAGGTAGTGACATCTTGCAATATGTAAAAGAAAAAAAAAAACAAAGCAAAATTATCAAAATTCCTTAAATGGCAGTTTCAGGAATGGGAAAAAATGCAAAATGAAACAAGCCTCTAGAAAACCAGAAGCAACTAAAAAGTGAGTCTGAAATAATGTGAAAAACTGGCGCCAAGTATGACGCCCATATTTTTTGCCGCCAAAAAACGTCCGTACTACACATACGTCAAAAAATGGCGCAATTACGTGAAAATGCTTATTTATTGCGTCATTTTTGGCGCAAGACTTTTTTTTGGGCGCAAAAATTTAGTCATTTCCGGTGTCATAGTTGGCGCCAGAAATGACTAAATTTTTGTGCCAAAAAAAAGTCTTGCGCCAAAAATGACGCAATAAATAGAAGCATTTTCTGCACCCGCGAGCCTAACAGCCCGCAAATTTTGAAAAAAAGTCAATTGAAAATTTTAGGGTAAGAGAAATAAAATTTATATGCATTTTCCCAAAAACATGAAACTGACAGTCTGAATGAAGGAATACTGATTATCCTGAATCATGGCAAATATAAGTTTAAACACATATATTTAGAACTTTACATATAAAGTGTCCAACCATAGCTTTGAGTGTCATAAATAGAAATAAGACCGATAACAGAGAACCTATGAAATAGATCCCCTAGAGGAAGACCATGGTATTCAAATAGGCAATACTCTCTTCACATCCCTCTGACATTCACTGCACTCTGAGAGGAAAACCGGGCTTCAGCCTGCTGCGAAACGCATATCAACGTAGAATCTAGCACAAACTTACTTCACCACCTCCATGGGAGGCAAAGTTTGTAAAACTGAATTGTGGGTGTGGTGAGGGGTGTATTTATAGGCATTTTGAGGTTTGGGAAACTTTGCCCCTCCTGGTAGGAATGTATATCCCATACGTCACTAGCTCATGGACTCTTGCTAATTACATGAAAGAAAGGGTCTTTTCTACTACTAGACAAGAAGAAAGACAGTCCTTAAGGGCGTCAGTATTTTTTAGTTCCTTTCCTATCTTCAAAAGGAAATTCTTCTTGGAAACTCATTCAGTCTTGGATATGAGAAGTCTTAGATGGGCTGTGGACATAGTATCTCTGGATAAAAATTTCATTTAAAAATTTCCCTCCCAGGGACAGAACCTCTCATGTTTACCTGCAGTCCAGATAAGGTAGGAAAGGCATTCTTGAACTATGTTCAGGACCTATCCGCCCTGGGAGTGTTAGTTCTAGTTCCTGTAAGACAACAGGGCCTAGGGTTCTATTCAATTTTGTCCTTGGTTCCCATTCTAGACATTAAGTATCTCCACTAATTGTTCAGGGTACCATCCTTCTTAATGGAAATCTTTTGTTCCATTCTTTGGTTCAAGGGGGTCAGTTTATGACGACCATAGACCTGAAGGATTCGTATCTTCATGTTCCCTTCAGAGATCAATTTGAGTTCCTGAGATTTGCATTTATAGACAAATCCCTTTCAGTTTGTGGTTCTGGGGGCTCTCTTTGCAGTGTTCCTGGAAAGACCCCCCTTGTTCTAGCTACAAGAGTAGTTTTCTTAGGGTCATAATAGTTTCCCTATCCATGGAAATTTTTCTGACAGGTCGGAAATTTTTAAATTCTTTTCTCTTGGCTCTCCCTGCTATCTACTTTTGGCCATTAGTGGTTCAATGTATGGATATTTGGTCTGATGGTCAATTTCACGGACATCATTCCCTTTGCTCGATTCCATTTGAGTGCTCTGCAGTTATGCATGCTCAGACGATGGAACTGAGTCTTTTCGGATCTGTCAGAGAATAGATCTTGAGAGCCGACGAGACTCTCTTCCGTGGTGGGTCGTGACCACGGACGCCAGCCTGCTAGGCTGAGGAGCAGTCTGGGACTCGTTAAAGGAGCAGGGACTATGGACTCGGGAGGAGTCTGCTCTCCCCATAAACATCTAGGAGCTGAGAGCGATTTTCAATGCTCTGATGGCTTGGCTTCAGGTTGTCCTTAGCCCGGTCTATCAGGTTCCAGTTGGACAACATTACCACAGTGGATTACTACCACCAGGGAGGAACTCAAAGTTCTGAGCAATGAATGAGGTGGCTTGGTTTGTTCTGTGGGTGGAAGCTCACAATTGTTGTCCAGCTGACATCCACATTCTAGAAAGCGAATTTCCTGAGCAGACAGATTTTTCTTTATGGAGAGTGGGCTCTCCATCCGGAGGTGTTCTCTAAGCTAACCTTCAAATGCGGGATGCCGGAGTTGAAACTGTTGGAGCAGAACGCCAAATTTCCAAGGTACGTTTTAAAGTCAAGAGATTCAAAGTCAAGAGATCCACAGGCCGCCCTGATAGATGCTCTGGCGGTTCCTTGGGATTTCAGTCTAGCATATCCGTTTCCTCCGTTTGCGCTCCTTTCATAAGTCATTGCTCGTATCAAACAGGAGAGTGTTGGTAATTCTAATAGTATCTGCATGGCCTCACAGGATCTGGAATGAGGACCTAATAAAGATGTCATCTCTGCCACCTTGGGGGTTGCCTCTGAGGAAGGACCTTCTAACTCAGGGTCCATTCATCCATCCAAATCTCATTTCTCTGAAGCCGACTGCTTGGAGATTGAACACTTAGTTTTGGCTAAGTGTGGGTTTTCCGAGTCTGTCATTGAGATCATGCTACAGGCTCGCAAGCCTGTAACTAGTTTAATTTACCATAGGTATGGCGTAAATACCTTTATTGGTGTGAATCTAAGGGCTACTCTTGGAGTAGGGTCAGGATTCCTAGAATTTTGTCTTTTCTCCAGGAAGGTCTGAAAAAAGGGTTGTCAGTCAGTTCTCTGAAAGGTCAGATTCTGCATTATCTATTTTGTTTCACAAGCGTCTGGCAGATGTGCCAGATGTTCAATCTTTTGGTCAGGCCCTGGTTAGAATCAGGTCTGTGTTTAAACCCGTTGCTCCTCCTTGGAATCTTAATCTTGTTCTTAACGTTTTGCAATATATGTAATAGTGAGGCGAGCGCCCGAAGGCTGTGGTTGCTAATTTATGATAATATAAAATGTAAAATATAGATTGCTGAGATGGTGTGTTGAAAATTTAAAAAATTTATAATTAAAATTTATTACACAATTAACATAGGCAATAAAATAAATCATGGATCCATGTTACAGTAAAAACTGGTGATAAACATATAAAAGCATAAATGAATGACTGAAAAATCCTGATAAAATGACCGTGATGAATATTCAATGTGAATATAAGGTATTCTTAGCTGGAGAATGTAGTCCAAGCAGATAGTGTTTGGAGTCCAAAACAGTGTCCTAATATATCTGTGATAATAGTCTATTGTGTTCCTTGTGGTGTCCTGTATTTAATGATTTCCAGATAAACAATGTCACTATTTGAAGAAGGTGGTGGTGGAGATTGTATTAAAACATCCAAAAAATTATAATATGATGAAAAAAAAACATATGTCATATATGTGGAAAATATGTGAACTGTGCTAAAAAAGTGCTTAAAAAAATCTTGGCCAAAGATATAAAAAAATAAAAAATATGATAAAAAAAACCATTTTGCAGCAGGTTCCGTTTGAGCCAATGCATTCCATAGATGTTAAATTGCTATCTTGGAAAGTTTTTTTTTTTCTTTTCTTATTGCTAGCTCTTCTACTCTGAGAGTTTCTGAACTCTAGGCTTTGTAGTGTGATTCACCTTACCTTATCTTTCATGCGGATAAGGCGGTTCTTCGTACTAAATTGGGGTTTCTTGCTAAAGTGGTTTTGGATAGAAATATTAATCAGGAAATTGTTGTTCCTTCTTTTTGTCCCAATCCTTCTCATAAAGAACATCTGTTGCACAACTTGGATGTTGTGTGTGCTCTAAATTTCTACCTACAGGCAACTAAGGATTTTCGCCAGTCTTCTGCCCTGTTTGTTTCTCAGGAAAGTGTAAGGGTCAGAAGGCTACTTCTACTTCTCTTTCCCTCTGGTTGAGAAGTATGATTAATTTGCTTATGAGACTGCTGGACAGCAGCCTCCTGAGAGAATTACAGCTCCTTCCACTAGGGATGTCTCCTCTTCTTGGGCTTTCAAAAATGAAGCTTCTGTGGAACAGATTTGCAAGGCTACTTTTTACAAATTTGATACATTTGACTCAGCTGAGGCCTTTTTTGGGAGAAATGTTCTTCAAGCGGTGGTGTATTCTGTTTAGGTCTGCCTGTCTTGTTCTCCCTCCCTGTTCATTGGGTATTGGTTCCCACTAGTAATTGAATGACGTTGTTGACTCTCCATATCTTAGGAAAGAAGAAATGTATGCTTACCTGACAAATTTCTTTATTTTCAGATATGGAGAGTCCACGACCCCACCCTTTATTAAGGCAGTTATTTTTTACTAAACCTCAGGCACCTCTACACCTTTGTGTTATTTCTTTTCCCTTTGGTCGAATGACTTGGGATTATGGGTAGGGGAGTGACACTTAACAGCTTTGCTGTGGTGCTCTTTGCCTCCTCCTGCTGGCCAGGAGTGATATTCCAACTAGTAATTGAATGACATTGTGGACTCTCCATATCTGGAAAGAAAGAAATTTATCAGGCAAGTATAAATTTCGTTTTTTCCAATTTTGCTGCAAATAAACCTCAAAAAATATGTCCACATTCCTGACACAGCTTCAGGGTGACTGCTTAGAGAAGTGTGCAAGTTCATCTGTATCTAATTCTGATTGGCTACAATTTATAGACCGAATATAAACACATTAAAAGATGTATCACTGGACTGCTCTTGATTTCCAAAACCTCAAAAAAAAAGTATAAAAGCGACAGGATTCTAAAATGTTGAAGCACTTGAAAGTGATGCAGCATAGCTGTAAAAAGCGGACTAGAAAATATCACCTCAACATCTCGTACGTAAAAAAAGGGCAGATAGTTTACCTCGAAATTTCATAAGTATTCTGTTATCAGGATACTAATCCCAGGACTTGGAAGGGAGTGTGCATATGGCATGTGCAGGCAGTCATGTTATCTTCATATTCAGTTTAAGGAAGTTTACTATGAAATCATGCTATTTCAGTGAAATCTCATGAGAACACAGCAAAGCAATGAATGATCTCAGCATTGCCGATTGGCTATTTATTTTTCAACTTGTAGCTGGACAGCAGCTGAAGTATAACTGTCCACTTACACTGGTGAGTTGAAGAAATTGTGAAGCAAGAGGTGAAATATCTTTTCTTGTTAGAGATGCTCAGGTGATATATTTTCTCGCCAGCTTTTTTTACAGTTATGCTGCATCACTTTCAAGTGATTTAGCATATGAGTATCATGTCCCTTTAATAGAAATACAGTTGTAAATACTGAAAGAAATTGATGGCCCTGACACTACAGCATTGAACCGATTCTTTGTAAAGAATGTTTAGAGGTACGGAAGGGACAGACTAGACAAGGAGCGCACTTCGGCATAACTAAACAGGATTATGTTATAAAAAGGAAAAAAAAAAAAGATGATACCGGTAGAGCAAAACACCAAATAACCAATAGCCTTCGGGCAGCAAGAAACAATTTATTTAAGAACTTACCTGATAAATTAATTTCTTTCATATTGGCAAGAGTCCATGAGCTAGTGACGTATGGGATATACAATCCTACCAGGAGGGGCAAAGATTCCCAAACCTCAAAATGCCTATAAATACACCCCTCACCACACCCACAATTCAGTTTAACGAATAGCCAAGTAGTGGGGTGATAAAGAATGGAGTAGAAAGCATCAACAAAAGAAATTTGGAAATAATTTTTGCTTTATACAAAAATTCATAACCACCATAAAAAGGGTGGGCCTCATGGACTCTTGCCAATATGAAAGAAATGAATTTATCAGGTAAGTTCTTACATAAATTATGTTTTCTTTCATGTAATTGGCAAGAGTCCATGAGCTAGTGACATATGGGATATCAATACTCAAGATGTGGATCTCCACTCAAGAGTCACTAGAGAGGGAGGGATTAAAAACAGCCAATTTCCGCTGAAAAAATTAATCCACAACTAAGTTTATTCTCATAAATGAAAGAAAAAAACTTAAATCAAAAGCAGAAGAATCAAACTAAAACAGCTGCCTGAAGAACTTTTCTACCAAAAACTGCTTCTGAAGAAGTAAATACAGGTGGCCATCTGTTTACAACGGTTCAATTTACACCGTTTCAGAATAACAACCTTTTTTTCCTGTCATGTGACTGCTATTGAAAAGCATTGAGAAGCAGTGCATTTATTAAAATAGTCAGTAGGTGGAGCTGTCCGCTTGTGTTGCAGCAAAGCCAAGCAAGCTGAAATTAATCAGTTTAACCAGACCTGAGCTATCGAGCAGATTTCAAAGGAACAAGATCTTCCTGTCTATAAATCAGTCCAGATTGGAATGCATAGAAAGAACTGTTTGCAGAAAAATGCAAGTAAAGTCTGTGTTGTGTGATTATTTTATTAGGTTTATAATGCTGTTTAGCTAATTTTTTTGTTCATTTAACTTAGTTTAATTATATATTCTGTGTTGTGTTATTTTATTAGGTTTATAATGCTGTTTAGCATTTAAAGTCATTACAAAGCTTTAAAAATAATGTATTAGGTGTTACTTATGACAATTTTGAGAGGGGCCTGGAACCTAACTCCCTCACTTCCCATAGACTTACATTATAAACTGGGTTTCAATTTACAACGGTTTCGATTTACAACCATTCTTTCTGGAACCTAACCCCAGCGTAAACTGAGGGCTACCTGTACATCAAAACGGTAGAATTTAGTAAATGTATGCAAAGAGGACCAAGTTGCCGCTTTGCAAATCTGATCAAATGAAGCTTCATTCTTAAAGGCCCACGAAGTGGAGACTGATCTAGTAGAATGAGCTGTAATTCTCTGAGGCGGGGCCTGACCCGACTCCAAATAAGTTCGATGAATCAAAAGTTTTAACCAAGAAGCCAAGGAAATGGCAGAAGCCTTCTGACCTTTCCTAGGACCAAAAAATAAAAAACAAATAGACTGGAAGTCTTCCTGAAATCTTTAGCAGCTTCCACATAATATTTCAAAGCACTTACCACATCCAAAGAATGTAAGGATCTCTCCAAAGAATTCTTAGGATTAGGACACAAGGAAGGGACAACAATTTCTCTACTAATGTTGTTAGAATTCACAACCTTAGGTAAAAATTGAAAAGAAGTCCGCAAAACTGCCTTATCCTGATGAAAAATCAGAAAAGGAGACTCACAAGAAAGAGCAGATGGCTCAGAAACTCTTCTAGCAGAAGAGATAGCCAAAAGGAACAACACTTTCCAAGAAAGTAGTTTAATGTCCAAAGAATGCATAGGCTCAAATGGAGGAGCCTATAAAGCCTTCAGAACCAAATTAAGACTCCAAGGAGGAGAAATTGATTTAATGACAGGCTTAATACGAACTAAAGCCTGTACAAAACAGTGAATATCAGGAAGTATAGCAATCTTTCTGTGAAATAAAACAGAAAGAGCAGAGATTTGTCCCTTCAAGGAACTTGCAAACAAACCCTTATCCAAACCATCCTGAAGAAACTAAAATTCTAGGAATTCTAAATGAATGCCAAGAGAATTTATGAGAAGTACACCATGAAATGTAAGTCTTCCAAACTCTATAATATATCTTTCTAGAGACAGATTTACAAGCTTGCAACATAGTATTAATCACTGAGTCAGAGAAACCTCTAAGACTTAGTACTAAGCGTTCAATTTCAATACCTTTAAATTGAATGATTTGAGATCCTAATGGAAAAACGGATCTCGAGTCAGTAGGTCCGGCCTTAACGGAAGTGGCCAAGGTTGGCAACTGGACATCCGAACCAGATCTGCATACCAAAACCTGTGTGGCCATGCTGGAGCCACCAGCAACACAAACTATTGTTCCATGATGATTTTGGAGATCACTCTTGGAAGAAGAACTAGAGGCGGGAAAATGTAAGCAGGATGATAACACCAAGGAAGTGTCAGCGCATCCACTGCTTCCGCCTGAACATCCCTGGACCTGGCAGGTATCTGGGAAGTTTCTTGTTTATATCAGAGGCCATGAGATCCATCTCTGGAAGACCCCACATCTGAACAATCTGAGAAAACACATCTGGATGGAGAGACCACTCCCCCGGATGTAAAGTCTGACGGCTGAGATAATCCGCCTCCCAATTGTCTACACCTGGGATATGCACCGCAGAGATGAGACAGGAGCTGGATTCCGCCAAAGCAAGTATCTGAGATACTTCTTTCATAGCTTGGGGTCTGTGAGTCCCACCCTGATGATTGACATATGCCACAGTTGTGATATTGTCTGTCTGAAAGCAAATGAACGGTTCTCTCTTCAACAGAGGCCAAAACTGAAGAGCTCTGAGAATTGCACGGAGTTCTAAAATATTGATTGGTAATCTTGCCTCTTGAGATTTTCAAACCCCTTGTGCTGTCAGAGATCCCCAACCTGAAAGACTTGCGTCTGTAGCGATCACAGTCCAGGTTGGCCGAACAAAGGAAGCCTCTTGAACTAGACGCTGGTGATTTAACCACCACGTCAGAGAGTGTCGAACATTGAGATTTAAGGATATTAACTGTGATATCTTTGTATAATCCCTGCACCATTGATTCAGCATACAAAGCTGAAGAGGTCTCATGTGAAAACGAGCAATAGGAATTGCATCCGATGCTGCAGTCATCAGGCCTAAAACTTCCATGCACATAGCCACTGAAGGAAATGACTGAAATTGGTTGCAGCCTATCGGCACCTTCAGTCTCAAACGTCTCTTGTCTGTTAGAGACAGAGTCATGGACACAATCTATCTGGAAACCTAAAAAGGTGACCCTTGTCTGAGGAATCAAGAAACTTTTTGGTAAATTGATCCTCCAACCATGTTTTTGAAGAAACAACACTAGTTGATTTGTGTGAGATTTTGCAGAACGTAAAGACTGAGCTAGTACCAAGATATCGTCCAAATAAGGAAACACTGCAATACCCTGCTCTGATTACAGAGAGAAGGGCCCCTATAACCTTTGAAAAGAGTCTTGGAGCTGTTGCTAGGCCAAATGGAAGAGCAACAAATTGGTAATGCTTGTCTAGAAAAGAGAATCTCAGGAACTGATAATGTTGTGGATGAATCGGAATATGAAGGTATGCATCCTGCAAGTCTATTGTAGACATAATGTCCTTGCTGAACAAAAGGCAGAATAGTCCTTATAGTCACCATCTTGAAAGTTGGTACTCTTACATAACGATTCAAAATTTTCAGATCCAGAACTGGTCTGAATGAATTTTCCTTCTTTGGGACAATGAATAGATTTGAATAAAACCCCAGACATTTTTATGAAAAGGAACTGGCATGATTACCCCTGAAGACTCCAGGTCTGAAACACACTTCAGGAAAGTCTTAGATTTACCCTTAGGTTTTTTATCCTGAGGCAGAAAAACTCCCTTTCCCCCAGTAACAGTTGAAATAATAGAATCCAACTGAGAACCAAATAAATTATTACCTTGGAAAGAAAGAGATAGTAATCTAGATTTAGATGTCATATCAGCATTCCAAGATTTAATCCACAAAAGCCACAAAGCTCTTCTAGCTAAAATAGCTAAAGACATGGATTTAACATCAATTTTGATAATATAAAAAATGGCATCACAAATAAAATTATTAGCATGTTGCAGTAAGCAAATAATGCTAGATATGTCAGAATCCAATTCTTGTTGCGCTAAATTCTCCAACCAGAAAGTTGATGCAGCCGCAACATCAGCCAAAGAAATTGCAGGTCTGAGAAGATGACCTGAAAATAAATAGTACTTCCTTTAAGGATCCTTTAGATAGGAAGCTTGAATCTTATCAAAGGAAAGCCTATCTTCCATAAGAATAGTGGTACGTTTAGCAAGAGTAGAAATAAAGAACACATATACTCTATTTTAAATAAATAAGTAGATTTGTCAGTGTCAATATCTGAGGAAGGATCTTCAGTATCAGATAGATCCTCATCAGAGGAGGATAAATTATTATGTTGTTGGTCATTTGAAATTTCATCAACTGAATGAGAAGTTTGAAAAGACCTTTTACGTTAATTAGAAGGTGGAAATGCAGACAAAGCCTTCTGAATAGAATCAGTAACAAATTCTTTAAAATTCATAGGAATATCATGTACATTAGAAGTTGAAGGAACTGCAACTGGCAATGTACTATTACTGATAGACACACTATCTGCATGTAAAAGTTTATCATGACAACTATTACAAATGACATTTGGAGATATAATTTCCACAATCTTACAACAAATGCACTTAGCTTTGGTAGAACCGATGTCAGGCAGCAAAGTTCCAACAGATACTTCTGACGCAGGATCAGATTGAGACATCTTGCAAAATGTAAAAGAAAAACATATAAAGCAAAATTATCAATTATCAAAAGTTTCAGGAATGGGGAAAAAAAATGCAAATAGCATAGCCCTCTGATAAAGAAAAAGGCAAGAGGCAAACATCAATGGGGTATTAAATTAATGAAAAAATTTGGCGCCAAGTATGATGCACAACGTAACTGAAAAGTTTTTAGCGCCAACAATAACTGGAAATGACACACTTGCGTCACTAACGACGCAATCGTGTGAAAGGCTTAGGCGACACTAAGACGCCGGAAATGACGAAGTTGCGTCACGGACGTACTTTGCGCGCCAAAAATGACGCAATAAAGTCTAGCATTTGGCGCACCTGCGGGCCTAATACCGCCCGCAATTTGCAAGAAAAAAAGTAGTCAATTTAGAAAAAAAGACGAAACCCCAGGTATGAAAAAAATTTCTTACAATTAATATTTTCCCCAAATATGAAACTGACAGTCTGCAGAAGGAAACACATGAACCTGACTCATGGCAAATATAAGTACAATACATATATTTGGAACTTTATATAATTGCATAAAGTGCCAAACCATAGCTGAGAGTGTCTGAAGTAATAAAAAACATACTTACCGAAAGACACCCATCCACATATAGCAGATAGCCAAACCAGTACTGAAACAGTTATCAGTAGAGGTAATGGTAAATTGAAAGTATATTGTCGATCTGAAAAGGGAGGTAGGAGATTAATTTCTATGACCGATAACAGAGAACCTATGAAAAAGACCCCCCATTAGGTAAATCATCGTATTCAATAAGTGATACTCCCTTCATGTCCCTCTGACATTCGCTGTACTCAGAGGAATCGGGCTTCAACAATGCTGAGAAGAGCATAAAGTAGAAATCTTAGCACAAACTTACTTCACCACCTCCATAGGAGGCAAAGTTTGTAAAACTGAATTGTGGGTGTGGTGAGGGGTGTATTTATAGGCATTTTGAGGTTTGGGAAACTTTGCCCCTCCTGGTAGGATTGTATATCCCATACGTCACTATCTCATGGACTCTTGCCAATTACATGAAAGAAAGGTATATACAGTATATATTTTCACTATCATTAATTCTAAAGGATTATCAAACCAATGATAAGAAAATTCAAAGAAATGCCAATGCACATCACAAAGAAATAATATAAGAATTAAAAAACATTTACCATTACTTTTATTTTCATTGTTTTCCATTTAATTGCCCATAAAATTCAAATGTGCTTCATTCTCTTGGTATCATTTGATGAACAAGCAGCAATGCACTACTGGGAGCTAGCTGAACACATTGGGTGAGCCAATGAGAAGCAACATTTATGTGCAGTCAATCCGAGACTAGCTCAGTGGCACATTGATGATCCTGAAAATACCTAGGTATGCTTTTCAACTAAAGATACCAAGATATCGAAGCAAATTAGATCGCAGAAGTAAAAAAATGGAAAGTTGTTTAAAACTACATGCTCTACCTGAAGCATAACCATTTCATTTTGACCATTTCATTTTAGAACGAAAAAAATAATTGTCCAATTTACCTGAGAATTTTTAGAATTTTAGCTTTTACTCAGTTTAAGCAGAAATAAAGCTTTTTTTTATTTATTTACCTATGACAACTATATATTCTAAGGTAGACAACCCAAGGTATTCATTTAGGCCCATTTTGGTATATTTGACTCCACTATATGGCCGCCAAATACAATCATAAAACACCTTCTCACAAAGTTTGGGCTTCACATTTAAAAATTCACACACAACTAGTGAAGGGCCATAAGATAAATGGTTGTAAAAGCTTCTCTGGGGTCAGACGTGAATGGCTTAGAAAATAGTTTGGCAATCAGAAGGCCAGTAATTGCTAATTAACACCACACTGACATTCTTAGCAGTGAATGGGGTTAATCAGTTAGCTTGTAAGGTTCATTGTTGCTGTAGTGTAGAGATTACCCTCCTGTCCAACACCTCTCATCCCCAGATCCCTACATGATCCCTCCCAAACAGCTTTCACACACCACCCCACTTACTGGTCACCACCATCTTAAGTACTTGCAAACTGTCGGCCAGTAAGCAGCTTAAGAATTTTTTATTAATTCAATTTTTAAAATATATTTCTATATTTCTGTAGCGTAGAAGCCCACATGTACCCTCCCCGCTGGACAAAGTACTGCATGATGTAGTACCTACTTCCAATTGACTCAAGGGGTTACATTTACCATTCTGGGCTCTGATGCTTCCTTATGGTAGGTAACTGTGTAACCATCATATATTACCCAGCAGGCACTGTAATTAGTCAAATGTAAACTTATAGGCACTATGTTTCCACTTAAACATCAAAACGGCACAAAAAAAAAAAGTTGTAAATAAAAGAAAATGTATGCTTACCTGATAAATTTATTTCTTTTTGACACGATGAGTCCACGGATCATCTAACTACTAATGGGATATTCACCTCCTGGTCAGCAGGAGGCGGCAAAGAGCACCACAGCAAAGCTGTTAAAATAGCTCCTCCCTTCCCTCCCACTCCAGTCATTCGACCGAAGTCAAGGAGAGAAAGGAAGTAACAAGGTGCAGAGGTGTCTTAATTTTATAAACCCAAAAACCTGTCTTACAAAAAACAGGGCAGGCCGTGGACTTGTGTCAAAAAAGAAAGACATTTATCTGGTAAGCATAAAATTTTCTTTTTAATGACACGATGAGTCCACGGATCATCTTAATTACTAATGGGAATCAATACCCAAGCTAGAGTACACAGATGATATGGGAGGGACAAGACAGGGAACCTAAACAGAAGGCACTACTGCTTGAAGAACCTTTCTCCCAAAAGCGGCCTCAGCCGAGGCAAAAAAGTGTCAAATTTGTAGAACTTTGAAAAAGTGTGAAGAGAGGACCAAGTTACAGCCTTGCAAATCTGTTCCACAGAAGCTTCATTTTTGAATGCCCATGAGGAAGCAACAGCCCTCGTGGAATGAGCCGTAACTCTCTCTGGAGGCTGTTGTCCAGCAGTCTCATATGCAAACCGTATGATACTCTTTAGCCAAAAAGAAAGAGGTAGCTGTAGCTTTCTGTCCCTTACGTTTCCCTGAGAAAACTGCAAACAACGCAGAAGACTGACGAAAAGTAATTAAAATATTGCAAGACAGCTGGCACATTCTGAAAGCAGACCCTGTTCTAACAACAATATATACTACTACTACTATAATACTACTCATACATACCCAACTGGACCATTATTATAATAGATAACCCAAGTAACCATAACCTAAACCACATATTAGCAAATATTTAATTCCCTCTAAGGACAACCATTCAAGTTATACAATTAGAAGTGGAAAATATTTGCTATATCTGCAGATTCTATGCTATTCATAAAGAACCTGCAGTATTGAATACCTAGGTATTCAACAGTCACGACGAGTATTTGTATATACCTTTGATATTTATATAATCCACATTTGTGGCATATTACCTTCGTTACATCACCCTATTAGAGCTTTTGTTTTTAATTGCACATCCCTTAATTTTATCTCCGATTTTATGTGTATTTAATAAAAACATAATTTATGTAAGAACTTACCTGATAAATTCATTTCTTTCATATTAGCAAGAGTCCATGAGCTAGTGACGTACGGGATATACATTCCTACCAGGAGGGGCAAAGTTTCCCAAACCATAAAATGCCTATAAATACATCCCTCACCACACCCACAATTCAGTTTAACGAATAGCCAAGAAGTGGGGTGATAAGAAAGGAGCGAAAGCATCAAAAATAAGGAATTGGAATAATTGTGCTTTATACAAAAAAATCATAACCACCACAAAAAGGGTGGGCCTCATGGACTCTTGCTAATATGAAAGAAATGAATTTATCAGGTAAGTTCTTACATAAATTATGTTTTCTTTCATGTAATTAGCAAGAGTCCATGAGCTAGTGACGTATGGGATAGCAGATACCCAAGATGTGGAACTTCCATGCAAGATTCACTAGAGAGGGAGGGATAAAATAAAGACAGCCAATTGCGCTGAAAAATTAATCCACAACCCAAATCAAAAGTTTCAATTTTTATAATGAAAAAAACTGAAATTATATGCAGAAGAATCAAACTGAAACAACTGCTTCTGAAGAAGAGAAAACATCAAAATGGTAGAATTTAGTAAAAGTATGCAAAGACCAAGTCGTTGCTTTGCAAATCTGATCAACAGAAGCTTCATTCTTAAAAGCCCAGGAAGTAGAAACTGGCCTAGTAGAATGAGCCGTAAACCTCTGAGGCGGGGATTAACCCGACTCCACATAAGCATGATGAATCAAAAGCTTTAACCAAAATGCCAAAGAAATGACAGAAGCCTTCTGACCTTTCCTAAAACCAGAAAAGATAACAACTAGACTAGAAGTCTTTCTGAAATCGGAGTAGCTTCAACATAATATTTCAAAACTCTTACCACATCCAAAGAATGTAAGAATCTTTCCAAAGAATTCTTAGGATTAGGACACAAGGAAGGGACAATAATTCCTCTACTAATGTTGTTAGAATACACAACTTTAGGTAAAAATTAAAATGTAGACAGCAAAACCTTATCCTGATGAAAAAATCAGAAAAAGGAGACTCACAAGAAAGAGCAGATAATTCAAAAACTGTTCTAGCTGAAGAGATGTCTAAAACTTTCCATGAAAGTAATTTAAATGTCCAAAGAAAGCATATGCTCAAACGGAAGAGCCTGTAAAGCCCTCAGAACCAAATTAAGACTCAAAGGAGGAGAAATTGGCTTAATGGCAGGCTTGATACGAACCAAAGCCTGAACAAAACAATGAATAACAGAAAGATTAGCAAATGTTTCTGTGAAAACCGCACAGAAAAAGCAGAGATTTGTCCTTTCAAGGAACTTGCAGACAAAAACCCTTATCCAAACCATCCTGAAGAAACTATAAAATCCTAGTAATTCTAAAAGAATGCCAAGAGAATTTATGAGAAGAGCATCATGAGATGTAAATCTTCTAAACTCGATAATAAATCTTACTAGACACAGATTTACGAGCCTGCAACATAGTAATAATCACTGAGTCAGAGAAACTTCTATGACTAAGTACTAAGCGTTAAATTTCCATACCATCAAATTAATAATTTGAGTTCCTGATGGAAAAAAACGAATGTTAAGATATAAGGTCTGGCCTTAAATGGAAGTGACCAAGATTGGCAACTGGACATCCGAGCAAGAACCATATACCAAAACCTGTGCGGCCATGCTGGAGCCACCAGCAACACAAAAGATTGCTCCCTGATGATTTTGAAAATCACTTTAAAAAGAAGAACCAGAGGCGAAAAAATATAGGCAGATTGATAACTCCAAGGAAGTGTCAATGCATACACTGCTTCCGCCTGAGGACCACCGGACCTGAATAGGCCCCTGGGAAGTTCCTTGTTTAGATGAGATGCCATCAGATCTATTTCTGGAAGCCCTCACATCTGAACAATTTGAAAAAACACATCTGGGTAAAAAGACCATTCTCCCGGATGTAAAGCTTGATTGACAGATAATCAGCTTCCCAATTGTCTATACCTGGGAAATAGACCACAGAAATTAGACAGGAGCTGGATTTAGCCCAAGCAAGTATCCAAGATACTTCTTTCACAGCCTAAGGACTGAGAGTCCCACCCTGATGATTGACATACGCCACAGTTGTGACATTGTCTGTCTGAAAAACAATAAACGTCTCTTTCTTCAAAAAGAAGCCAAAACTGAAGAACTCTGAGAAATGCACGGAGTTCCAAAATATCGAATGGTAATCTCGCCTCCTGAGATTTCCAAACCCCTTGTGCTGACAGAGATCCCCAGACAGCCTCCCAACCTAAAAGACTCACATCTGTAGTGATCATGGTCCAGGTTGAATGAACCGAAGAGATCCGTAGAACTATATGATGGTGATCTAACCACCAAGTCAAAGATAGTTGAACATTGGGATTCAAAGATATAAAAAGTGATATCCTAGAATCCCTGCACCATTAATTCAGCATAAAAAACTAGAAAGGTTTCATATGAAAATGAGCAAAGGGAATCAAATCCAATGCTGCAGCCATGAGACCTAAAACTTCCATGCATATAGCAACAGAAGGAAATAATAGAGACTGAAGGTTCAGACAAACGGAACCCAATAAAATTGTCACTTGTCCGTTAGAGACAAAGACATTGACACAATCTATCTGGAAACCTAAAAAAGGTGACCCTTGTGTGAGGAATCAAGGAGCTTTTGATAAAAAGATCCTCTAACCATGTCTTGAAGAAACAACAAAAGTTGAATCGTATGAGATTCCGCAGAACGAAAAGACTGAGCCAGTACCACGAGACCGTCCAAATAAGGAAACACTGAGAACCTTGAAAAGATTCTTAGAGCTGTCGCTAGACCAGAAGGAAAAGCAACAAATTGGTAATGCTTGTCAAAAAAAAAAGAATCTCAGAAAATGAAAATAATCTGAATGAAAGCAGAAAATGAAGATATGCATCTATTGTATCTATTGTAAACAAATAATGCCATCACTGACCAAAAAGGCAGAATAGACCATATAAACACCATTCTAAAAGATGGTACACTTTATGACAATTCAAAAAGATTTTCTATCTTTGGGACAATGAATAGTTTTGAATAAAAACCCCAAAAGCTGTTCCTAAAATGGAACTGGTATAAATACCCCAGAAAACTCAAGGTCTGAGCAGCGCCTTGAGGCCCAACGGGTGACCAGCCGCGTTTCACAAGTACCCAATACATACAGGTCTGAAACACACTTCAGGAAAGTGTGAGCCTTACTGGAATAGCTGGAATATGTTAGAGGAAAAAAAAAAAAAAAAAAAAAAAAAAAAAAAAAAAGACTTCTCACAGACGGTTTTACTCTGAATCCTATTCTGTACCCAAATCTAAGAAATTTGGACCGAATTGAACCAAACAAATTTTAAAAAAGTCTTAAACTGCCCCTTACCAGCTAAGCTGGAATAAGAACCGCACCTACATGCAAATTTGGGGAGCTGACTTTGATCTTTAAAATGGCTTAAATTGAATGAAGAAAACTTCCAATTATAAACATGTTACTTGGGGAAGAATTTAGGATTCCGTTCCTTAGTAAGAACAAAAACTAATATAAGCTTAAAATTTAGCCTTAGAACTCAATCTTGAAGCCCAGAGTAACAGTTGAAGAATTGAATCCAATTGTGAACCAAATAATTGATTACCTTGGAAAAAAAGAAATATGGAATTTAGAAATCAAATTAGCATTCCAAGATTGAAATCACAAAGTTCTTCTAGCTAAAATCATAGATTAAACCTCAATTGCGAAAATATCAAAAAAATGACGACACAAATGAAATTATTAGCATGTTGATCAACTTAACAATGCTAAACAAATCATAATCCGATACTTGCACTAAAGTATCCAACCAGAAAGTTGAAGCAGTTGCAACATCAGCCAAATAAATTACAGGTCTAAGAAAAGTACCTGAAAATAATTTTCCTTAAAGGGACACTCAATCAAAATTAAACTTTCATTATTCAGATAGAACATGCCATTTTAAACAACTTTCCAATTTACTTCCATTAACTAAATGTGCAGTCTTTTTATATTTAAACTTTTTGAGTCAACAGCTCCTACTGAGCATGTGCAAGAATAAGTGTGTATGCATTTGTAAATGGCTGATGGCTGTCACATGGTACGTGTATGCATTTGTGAATGGCTGATGGCTGTCACATGGTACAGGGGGAGTGGAAAAAGACATAATTTTTAAAATTGTCAGAAACAAAATCTACTACTCATTTGAAGTTCAGACTAAGTGCTATTGCATTGTCTTGTTATCTTGCATTTGTTGATTATGCAAATCTACTGTGTTGACTGGTCCTTTAAATAAGATACAGGTTTCCCATCTGAAGGAAAAAATAAATACTATTTGCTATAGGAATAGTAGTATGTTTAGCAAGAGTAGAGAGCCCCATTAACTTGGGGGATCTTTCCTCAAAACTTAAAACTAACTGCCGGCAAAGGATACAATTTAAAAACCTTAAAGGAATAAAAGAAATTCCCGGCCTATTCCATTCCCTAGTATCAGGAACTGGAAAAAAACCTCTGAAGAAACCACAGAAGGTTAATAAGCAGAATTTAAATGTTAGCTAGTCTTAAAATCAAAAGAACTAGTTACTTCAATATCCAAAATAATCAACACCTTTTCAACAAAGAACGAATGCACTCTATTTAAAAATAAAAAAGTAGATTTGTTAGTGTCAATATCTGATGAAGAAAATTCTGAATGAGAAAAAACACCATCAGAGAAGGATAATTCAGTATGTTGTTGGTTATTTGAAACTTCATCAACTAAATGAGAAGTTTAAAAAAAGACCTAAAAATTTTATTACAAGGCGGGATGTCAGACAAAGCCTTTAGAATAGAATCAGAAAAATATTCTTAAAATTCCTAAGTATATCTTGTACATTAGATGTAAAAAGAATAGCAGTAGATAATGCATAAATACTAATGGACTCTGCATGTAAAAGTTTATCATGATAACTTATTACAAACCATAGCTAAAGATAAACATTCATAACAATAAAATAAATGAACTTAGCTTTGGTAGGACTGATATCAGTAATCTGGAATCCAACAGTATTTTCTGATACAGGAACAGTTTTTGGAATATCTTGCAATATGTAATAGAAAAAACAACATATAAAGCTAAATTATCAAATTCCTTAAATGACAGTTTCAGGAATGGGAAAAAATGCAAACAGAACAGGCCTCTAGAAACCAGAAGCAACTAAAAAATGAGACTTAAATAATGTTAAAAAATCTGGCGCCAAGAATGACGCCCACATATTTTTTGGCGGCAAAAACATCTGCAACAAACACAAAACTACGTGAAAACTTCCGGCATCAACTACGACGCCGGAAATTACGTCATTGACGTCAGACAAACGACAATCTTGCGCCAAAAAAGTCTCGCGCCAAAAATGACAATAAATTCTAGCATTTTTTGCACCCGCAAGCCTAACAGCCCGCAATTTAAAGGAAAAAAGTCAATTGAAAATTTAGGCAAGAAAAATATTTTAATTCATATGCATTTTCCCAAAAAAATGAAACTGACAGTCTAAAAGAAGGAAAATAAACTGATTGACCTGAATCATGGCAAATATAAGTATAAAACATGTATTTAGAACTTTACATATAAAGTGCCAAAAAATAGCTGAGTGTGTCATAAAAGATAAGACTTACTTACCCAGACACTCATCTACATAAAGTAGATAGCCAAACCAGTACTGAAAACGAGAATCAGTAGAGGTAATGGTATATTGTCGATTTGAAAAGGGAGGTAGGAGAAGAAATATCTACGACCGATAACAGAGAACCTATGAAATAGATCCCCTAGAGGAAGACCATGGTATTCAAATAGGCAATACTCTCTTCACATTCCTCTGACATTCACTGCACTCTGAGAGGAAAACCGGGCTTCAGCCTGCTGCGAAGCGCATATCAACGTAGAAATCTAGCACAAACTTACTTCACCACCTCCATGGGAGGCAAAGTTTGTAAAACTGAATTGTGGGTGTGGTGAGGGGTGTATTTATAGGCATTTTAAGGTTTGGGAAACTTTGCCCCTCCTGGTAGGAATGTATATCCCATACGTCACTAGCTCATGGACTCTTGCTAATTACATGAAAGAAGGTTATATTTTATTATTTCAGAGATCTCTCTAACTTATTTGATCACTTCAAACTTGAATATACTATATGTCATATATGCCTACAATGAGTGCTTCAAGTGTATTCTAGAATGGGTACTTTATCCATTCAATTTTGTTTCTGAAACTAAAATAATACACAGCACCACCTACCCTATTTCATAGATACAGCATACAAGCTGACAAATTTATTTAGGGTGTAGTCATTTATACATTTAGGTAGTGCCATTGAAGAATCCTTTTGTCCTGGTGTACATACATCTTTTTGAGTAAACATTCTAATTTTTGTCCATAGGATCTTTGAAGGCACAGCTATCCTCAATGGGAATAGTAGTTCTCTTAGCCAAGGTGGAAACGGCCCCTTCCGCCTTGGGAACTGTTTGCCAAGCCTCCCTAATAGAGTCGGCTATGGGAAACATCTTTTTTGAAAATAGGAGATGGAGAAAAAGGTATACCCGGTCTCTCCCACTCCTTAGCAATGATCTCAGAAGCTCGGTCAGGGACCGGGAACACGTCTGTCGAGGAAAGAACCTCGAAATATTTGTTCAGCTTACTGGGCTTCTTAGGAACTACCACCACCGTGGAGTCGCTGTCGTCCAACAGTAACAGCCGGAGGTGTTCTAATTTGAACCTAAAAAAAAGATATAACCTCTGTATAAGCAAGAGGAATAACACTTTCCGAATCTGAAATCTCACCTTCAGATGCTACTACGGTATCCTCCTCCTCAGGCCTCTGGGAGGGGACCTCTGAAATTGCAACAACTGTGTCAGAAACCTTGCTTACAGAATGTCTGATTTTCCTTTTATGCTTTCCCTGCAACATAGGAAAAGCAGACAACGCATCAGAAATTGTAGAAGACATGAGAGAAACAATGTCCCTTAAAGTAACTCCAGCGGGAGTTGGCGAGGAAGCGCAGGGCACTGCTTGTGAGGGCGCTGAAATTTCGGACGCTTGAGGAGAAAGCTGCGGCATATATTGAATCTCGTCAGTAGACCCCTGGACAACATCCACTTTAGAAAAAGTTGGCTCAGAAAAAATCTTTTCCCTATAATTTAAAGTCCTCTCAATACATGAGGGACAGAAAGGGATTGGTGGTTCCACATTGGCATCCAAACACAAGGAGCAGGTGACATCTTGCAAGCCCCCTTGATCCATACTGAATCATAATAATACAATTATGCAATAAAAATGTAAATTTTGTCACAAAAAAGTGTAAAAACGTTACTGTTCCTTTAAATTTAAAAGTAACTTTTTTACTGCGTGTAAAAAAAAAAACATACCCAAACGAACAGAAATTAATAAAAATTACACCCCTACACCCAAGCAGCTTTGCTGAGGTGCCTACCTGACTGCAAGACCTCTTTCTCCTTCCAGGCAAACGATCCGGACTCGACAGGGGAACGACTCAGCTACTCTCCGGTCCTAGAAACGCCTGTTTAACAAGAACCATGTGTTTCTAGGCAGAGACTGAATTATCCGACCTGACTGTCTGCAGATAGAGGCAAAGTGAAAAAGCGTGCAATTCAGGAAGATCCGCCCATCATGGGCGTGGCTAACACAAACATACTATCCCGGTCTTTATTTTGCATTAAATAAACCGCCATGAGAGTAAAACCACCAGAACCATGAAAAATGCTCGTCTCCCAGCCCCAGTGCCTGTGTAACGCTATCCAGTTCTCTCAGACTGAGAATTTGAATGGTCCCCATAATAAAGTGCATGATTCAATAAGTCCTTTATGTAGTGTAACTTTATGTAGTAAATTGCTCCCTTTTCCTCTGAGTGTTATTAGTCCCAGAATAATAAAGTAGCACTTACCTCATATGTCTGCCTGACAGCAAGGCAGTTCACCAGGTTTGAAGGGTCCTCTCCCCCACATGGACCTGTGAAAAAAGGAAATTCCTGAATAAATATTCCTCAGGTTTTCAGGGTTAGGGTAGCATCAATATATGGGAGGCGCAGTGAGAATGTCCCACAAGTTCCCATTGCTCTAAAGCCACCACTGCTCTACTGAAGAGACTGATATGGACTACGGTTACACCCTAGAACAAAGCAGCACAATCTTGTACCACTTTAAAAATAAACTCTTGATTTTAGAATCATAGCCAACACCTCACTTTACCACTTCCTATCACTAACGTAGGCAAAGAGAATGACTGGGTTGTAAGTGAAGGGAGGTGATATTTAACAGCTTTGCTGTGGTGCTCTTTGCCGCCTCCTGCTGACCAGGAGGAGAATATCCCATTAGTAATTAAGATGATCCGTAGACTCGTCTCATTAAAAAAGAAAAAAAGTTTCTAATTTCTCATGGTATTTGTTCAAGAGCATACCTAGGTAGCAAGCATGTACTATATGGCTTTTAACAATGTTATACACTTTTAAGCACTAGATGGCAGTGTTTTCACAAAGTATAACTTAAAAGCACTATATCAATTTATTTTATTGAAATACATTTTGGATTTTATATGCCTTTAATATATTCCTCCCACAGTGTTGCTATTTTGTGACATATTTAAAGATGAGAAATCATGGCTATGGCATGTATCAGGGATATGAAGAATTGTGAAGCTGCAGAATACCTCTCATTTTTCTCACGCAGTTCCACTAGTTCTTGCGGCTCTGGTTGGTTAGTCTGCTTCTCACTCAGTGCGATCAGTCGTTCCACGCGCTGCTGCATCAAAAGAATCTGCGCCTCTGCAGACAAGAGTGAATCAACAAGCAAACCTCTGAGTGATAGTATCCAGTGGAGCTTTAATAATTATATATTTTCTATGTACTTAAATCAGATTGAATAAAAATAAACGGCCAATTCCATTTTCTCATATAAGGGAACGTCTACACTACTGTTTATCGACATTAAATATAGTCCATCTAGATTACATTTATCAAAGCATATTTGTATATTTATTTTTAAGATGAAGCATAAGAGCGACAACTTGGGCACTCTATCGTGAACTAGCATGTGCACTCATATATATATATATATATATATATATATATATATATATAATATATATATATATATATATATATATATATATATATATATATATATATATATATATATATATATATATATATATATATATATATATATATATATATATATATATATATATATATATATAAGTGGATGTAAAAAATAAGTTTGCATGACACGATTGTCGGACAGGCGTGCTCACTAGAGCAGTTTGCCCATTGCATTACTTCAGAAATGTGCAAGGTAAAAACTATTTCAATACTTAAATATACCTTTTCCTGGCAATGCAATTTGATTTTTTTCCAATCAATCATTCATGCAATCAACTGTCCCTTTAACTCACACATAGAAAACAGGAAATTATCTGCAGATAAAATAGAAATATCTTGGTCCACATATAAATTGGATCCCCGTTGACTTGAACCCACTTCCCTAAAGGGGGTAGGACAGAATCTTATCCCGTTCAACATAGACCCAAATATAAGTGATCCCTTAAACTCCACCATTGGTATGTCCAATGATATGGACAAAAAAAAATAATCAAATTTGCTATATACGGGGTCAATGGGGTTCCTATACTAAGTGGGCCAATATATAGAAATTGCAGATTTGCAGATAATTTCTTATCTTAGCCCATTAAAAAGGGACATTAAACACTTTGAGACGGTAATATAAAATGATAAATTGTATATATAAACAACTGCAATATAATTATTTTGTCCTCTTTTTCTGCTATTCAATTCTGACAATGTGAGCTTTTCAGTTCCTGTTAGAACCGGAAGTACAGAACATTGTTATATTCCACACAGCCATTGGCTGCACACTCTAGTGACCTATTTAAAACTGTCCCTAATTGGCTACATTGTTTATAGACAATAAAACTTTACACTTATTTTGTAAATGTTTAAACCACTAATGAAACTTTATAAAATACATCTACATGTTTATTCTCAGACTAATCTTTTCTTTAAATGCATCATTCTATCTAGCATTGATTTAGTGTTTAATGTCCCTTTAATTGGATCCCCATTGAGTTTTAAGACATTGCAAAGCATTATAAAATGGGTGGTGAAAAATACAAAAATTAAATATATGCTGCGCAAAAAAAAAAAAATGTACAAGATTTATTGAGAAACAACAGGGGACAAAACATTTCTTCAAAGTTCAGCAGAAGAGGACTGAATAATGTTCAAAACAGTAATGAGTCACAAAGGTGTGCAGCTTCTCCCAGACTGCAGCTTTACAAATCTCAGAAACTGAAGAAATAGCCTGCAAAGCCCATGATGTGGATATTGCTCTATTAGAGTGAGCCGTAATGCCATCAGGAAAAGGAACTTGCTGAAGCTTGTATGTGATGATACACAGCAATAGTCTGATTCAATGAAGTACAGCCTTTTCTTTTTACAAAGAGAACAACAAACGGGACATTTTACAAAAGTCCTTAATTCTTTCCAAGAAAATATAAAGACATCTCCCCGCATCAAGTGTATGATGTTAATGTTACAAACGGTGGGAAGGAAAATCTCTAAATGTGGAAATTTGACACCACTTCAGGAAGAAACTCGGGTAATGTACAAAGGACTTACCTTGTCTTGGTGAAAAAACTGTATAAGATGAATCTCCAGAGAGCTTAAAGTTCAAAAACTTGTCTGGCCGAAGTAGCAGCAAGAAGAAAAACGGTTTTCAAAACCACACACAGAGATTCTTTTTTTCAAAAAGGGACAATATCAGAGCAGACAAAACCAAAAGGTAAGTCCCAAAGAGAGAGAGAGAGAGAGAAAAAAAAAAAAAAAAAGCACATCAGAGGTTTAACTTGCAAAAATAAACCGTCTAATCGAATCCTCCACGGCCTATTTAGCATCAGTAACTGCAGAGATGGCTGAAACTAACTTTCCTGACCCAGAGCATACAATCTACAAGGCTCTCTGAAAGAACCAACCTTTAAATGCGGCCCCATTCAGCATCCATACCCTGAAGGAAAGCAATAGGATTCGGGTGAAAGACTGGAGATATGGAAGATTTTTTTGGATGATTCACAGCCAGTTTAAATAAAGAAAACAAAGGCCGTCTGGGCCAACAAGGCAGAACTGTAATGAACAAAATGCTTCCACACAAGTGGATAGAATCCAGCAGGAAATGGAACGAGTAAGTAAGTTTAAAAGTCTCTTTATTTTGTATCCATAAAAAGTATGCTGTGGTTAATCACAGAGAATAATATTACAATATCACACCCACAAGCGTGTCAGCCTAGCAGCTCAAGGTCTAATACTCCAACATGTTTTGTGCTGTTACAGCACTTCGTCAGGGATAGCAAAGGGTTAACTGTTCACCCGTTAAATACATGTATGGTCCAATAAAAAGCATGCATTTTAGTTTAAACCAATTGAAATACACAATCGGAACTCGCCACAAGTTCTCCAAAAGGTAAGACCTCATTTGCATGTTCCGATCAGACCAGGTGTAATGACAGGTGAACAGTATAAGACAAGATTATTCGTATGCAAGCATTAAAATACAAAAAATAGACCTTAAGTTTGCATTGATCATAATAAAGAATGGATTAATTTAGCGATATAATAAAAAAAAAAAAAGATAGCATAAGTTAAATTGCAAATATTCGAAAAGCATTCCCTTGTTTCAAAGTTCTTATTTATCAGCTGGATCACACAACAATGGCGTTCTAGTATACATTGACCGCAATTAGAATGTGCCCAGATGAAACGCTAACATAATCAAGCCGTCTGATTTAAAATGATACATGGTCATACATTGCAGCTCAACAGAATAAAGATTGTGGTAAAACAAAAAAACATATCAATTATGGTTAATAGCCCCATTTATTTTGCCGTAAGATAGTAGTTGTCTTGGCTAAGGCCACCTTAGGAACTGTTTGCCAAGCCTCCTTGAAAGGGTCAGCTATGGGAAACATCTTCTTAAAGATAGGAGAGGGAGAAAATGGAATGCCTGGGGTTCTCCCACTCCTTAGTAATGATCTCCGAAGCTCGCTTTGGAACAGGAAATACGTCTGAGTAAGAAGGAACATCGAAATATTTGTCCTATTTACTAGACTTTGCAGGGGTAACCGCTACCGTGGAGTCACAGTCATCAAAAGTAACCAAAACCTCCCTGAGCTACAGGCGGAGGTGTTCTAGTTTAAACCTAAAAGTTACAACCTCTGAGTCCGTCAGAGGCAATGAACTTTCTGAATCTGAAATTTCACCTTCAGATGGAACCGCAGTACCCTCCTCTTCAGGTCCTTGGGAGGGTACCTCCGAAATTGCCACAAATGCATCAGAAACCTCACTTACTGAATTGTCTGGTTTTCCTCTTACGTTTGTCCTGCAACATTGGGAAAGTAGACAATGCATCAGAAATTGTAGAAGACATGAGGGAAGCTATGTCTTTTAAGGTAACTCCAGCGGGAGCTAGAGCAGAAGTGCAGGGCACTGCTTGTGAGGGTGGTAAAGTTTGGGACGCTTGGGGAGAAAGCAGCGGCATACCTGGAATCTCGTCAGACTCTTGTACAGCATCCGCTTTTAAACCGTTTTGCTCAGGAAAAATCTTTTCCTTATAACTTAAAGTCCTCTCAATGCATGAGGGACAGAAAGGGATTGGTGGTTCACATTTGCATCAAAACACAAGGAGCAAGTGACACTTTGCAAGTCTCCTTAGTCCATACTGAATCACAATAATATAAATTATGCAATAAAAACTTTAATTTTGACAGAAAAAAATTTTTAATACAAAAAAAGTTAATGTTTCTTTAAATTTAAAAGTAACTTTTTTTACTGTGTGTGTGAAAAAACGTGTTCAAACACCCATACACTAATAAAAATGACACCCCTACACCTCAGCAGCTCTGCTGAGGTGCCTACCTGACTGCAAGACCGGAGACCTCACTCTCCCTCCTGGCAAGCAATCCGGACTCAATAGGGGAACGATTCAGTTACACTCCAGAACTAGAAACGCCTGATCTTAGTCAAACATGCGCTTCTAGGCAGAGTAATTATCCAGTCTGTACTGTGTCTTCAGATAGAGGCGCAGTGAAAAGGCGCGCAATACAGAAGATCCGCCCATCGTGGGCGTGGCTAACTAATACTCTCCAGGACGGTATTTTAAATTAAAAACTAACGCCATGATAAACGAACCACCAGAGCCCGCAAAGTGTTTATCTCCCAATGCCTGCTAAACGCTGTCTGGTTCTCTCAAACTCAGAGCTTTTGTCCCCTAATAAAGTGCCTTAAACCATAAGCCCTTTATGTAGTACAATGAAATATAGTAAAGTGCTCCATTTCCCGTCAGTGTCCGAAGAAAAAAACAAAGCACTTAACCTCATATGTCTGCCTGACAGCTAAGGCAGTTCACCAGGTTTGAGGGGTCCTATCCCCCACATGGACCTGTGAAGAAAAAGAATTTCCTGAATAAATATTCCTCAGGTTCTCAGGGTTAGGGCAGCAATAATATATGGGAGACGCAGTGAGAATTATGTCCCACAAGTTCCCATTGCTTTAAAGCCACCACTGCTCTACTTAAGAGACTGATATGGACTACAGCTACACCCCAGGACAAAGCAGCACAATCCTGCACTACTTTAAAAATAATAAACTCTTGATTGAAGAACGTAATCTAACACCTAACTTTACCAAATCCTATCACTAACGTGGGCAAAGAGAATGACTGGAGTGGGAGGGAAGGGAGGAGCTATTTAACTGCTCTGCTGTGGTGCTCTTTCCCGCCTCCTGCTGACCAGGAGGTGAATAACCCATTAGTAATTAAGATGATCCGTGGACTCGTGTCACAAAAAAGAAATTGGCTATTTCAAATGCTGAAATAAAGTAAAATTAGCTATTTATAAACAATGCAATGCATCCCAGCTGGTAAAATGGATTATTAAAAAGAAATGAAAGGGGGGAAAATGTAGAGTATATTGTCCCTTTAACCTTGTAAGCTAACCGATTAAAATGAAGGTAAACTTTTATGAATGAAAGCCAGTTTTTTAAAAATACTATTAAAAACAGGGACACTTTCAGTCATCAAAGGTTAGAAAGCAGCCGTTTTGTTTACAAACGTACCCCTCTTTGCACAGCCAGAGCAGCTTCCCCCACCTGGAGATCCCCTCTTCACACGTCAGCAATGACTAATCCGGCTTCCTCCAATCACTGCATGGCCTCAGGCAATGACACCCCCTGGCGTGAAAGCCGTGATTGGAGGAAGCTGGATTAGTCATTGATGACGTGTGAAGAGGGGATCTCCGGATGGGGGAAGCTGTTCTGGCTGTGCAAAGAGGGGTACGTTTTTAATCAAATCACAGTTTAGAAAGCAGCCGTTTTAAGTGCCCCTGTTTTTAATAGTATTTTTAAAAAAACGGGCTTTCATTCAAAGTTTACCTTCACTAAAAGGAATTTCAGAAGTGTGGTGCGCAGCTTCCAATCTGATGTTTCTTAACAAAGGGGACACCAGAAAATCTTTTATAACTATTTATGCACAACTAATGCAGTCATAAGGCAAATGATCAGTGAGAAACCCAAAGTTTAAAAAAAAAAAAAAAAAGTTATCAAATATAGCAAAATGGGCCTAGATCAATAACTTGGGTCGTCTACTTTAAAAATTTATATATATATTTTATAGGTAAAAAACATAATTTATGTAAGAACTTACCTGATAAATTCATTTTTCATATTGGCAAGAGTCCATGAGCTAGTGACGTATGGGATATACATTCCTACCAGGAGGGGCAAAGTTTCCCAAACCTCAAAATGCCTATAAATACACCCCTCACCACACCCACAATTCAGTTTAACGAATAGCCAAGAAGTGGGGTGATAAGAAAGGAGCAAAAGCATCAACAAGGAATTGGAATAATTGTGCTTTATACAAAAAAATCATAACCACCACAAAAAGGGTGGGCCTCATGGACTCTTGCCAATATGAAAGAAATTAATTTATCAGGTAAGTTCTTACATAAATTATGTTTTCTTTCATGTAATTGGCAAGAGTCCATGAGCTAGTGACGTATGGGATAGCAGATACCCAAGATGTGGAACTTCCACGCAAGAGAGGGAGGGATAAAATAAAAACAGCCAATTCCGCTGAAAAAATAATCCATAACCCAAATCAAAAAGTTTTAATCTTATAATGAAAAAACTGAAATTATAAGCAGAAGAATCAAACTGAAACAGCTGCCTGAAGTACTTTTCTACCAAAAACTGCTTCAGAAGAAGAAAAAACATCAAAATCGTAGAATTTAGTAAAAGTATGCAAAGAAGACCAAGTTGCTGCTTTGCAAATCTGATCAACAGAAGCTTCATTCTTAAAAGCCCAGGAAGAAGAAACTGACCAAGTAGAATGAGCCGTAATCCTTTGAGGCAGAGATTTACCCGACTCCACATAAGCATGATGACTCAAAGACTTTAACCAAGAAGCCAAAGAAATGGCAGAAGCCTTCTGATCTTTCCTAGAACCAGAAAAGACAACAAATAGACTAGAAGTCTTCCTGAAATCTTTCGTAGCTTCAACATATTTCAAAGCTCTAACTACATCCAAATAATGTAGATCTCTCCAGAGTATTCTTAGGATTAGGACACAAAGAAGGGACAACAATTTCTCTACTAAAGTTGATAGAATTCACAACTTTAGGTAAAAAATTAAATGAAGTCCGTAACACTGCCTTATCCTGATGAAAAATCAGAAAAGGAGATTCACAAGAAAGAGCAGATAGCTCAGAAACTCTTCTAGCAGAAGAGATGGCCAAAAGGAATAATACTTTCCAAGAAAGTAATTTAATATCCAGAGAATGCATAGGTTCAAACGGAGGAGCCTGTAAAGCACTCAGAACCAAATTAAGACTCCAAGGAGGAGAAATTGACTTAATGACAGGCTTAATACTAACCAAAGCCTGAACAAAACAATGAATATCAGGATGATTAGCAATCTTTCTGTGAAAAAGTACAGAAAGAGCAGAGATTTGTCCCTTCATGGAACTTGCAGACAAACCTTTTTCCAAACCATCCTGAAGAAACTGTAAAATTCTAGGAATTCTAAAAGAATGCCAAGAGAATTTGTGAAGAACACCAAGAAATTTAAGTCTTCCAGACTCGGTAATAGATCTTTCTAGACACAGATTTACGAGCCTGTAACATAGTATTAATCACTGAGTCAGAGAAACCTCTATGACTAAGTATTAAGCGTTCAATCTCCATACCTTCAAATTTAATGTTTTGAGATACTGATGGAAAAATGGGCCTTGAGACAGAAGGTCTGGCCTTAACGGAAGTGTCCAAGGTTGGCAACTGGCTATCCGAACGAGATCCGCATACCAAAACCTGTGTGGCCATGCTGGAGCCACCAGCAGTACAAACGAACGCTCCATTAGGATTTTGGAAATCACTTTTGGAAGAAGAACTAGAGGCGGAAAGATATAAGCAGGTTGGTAATTCCAAGGAAGTGACAACGCGTCCACAGCTTCGGCCTGATTATCCCTGGATCTGGACAGATACCTGGGAAGTTTCTTGTTTAGATGAGAGGCCATCAGATCTATTTCTGGAAGCCCCCAGATTTTAACAATCTCAAGAAATACCTCTGGGTGAAAAGACCATTCGCCCGGATGTAAAGTCTGGCGACTGAGATAATCCGCTTCCCAATTGTCTATACCTGGGATATGCACTGCAGAAATTAGACAGGAGCTGGATTCCGCCCATACAAGTATCCGAGATACTTCTTTTATAGCCTGAGGACTGAGTCCCCCGTGATGATTGACATACGCCACGGTTGTGACATTGTCTGTCTGAAAACAAATAAACGATTCTCTCTTCAGAAGAGGCCAGAACTGAAGAGCTCAGAAAAATCGCACGGAGTTCCAAAATGTTGATTGGTAATCTCGCCTCCTGAGATTCCCAAACCCCCTGCGCTGTCAGAGATCCCCAGACAGCTCCCCAACCTGAAAGACCCGCATCTGTTGAGATCACAGTCCAGGTTGGACGAACAAAAGAGGCCCCTTGAACTAAACGATGGTGATCCAACCACCAAGTCAGAGAAGATCGAACATTGGGATTTAAAGGATATTAATTGTGATATCTTTGTATAATCCCTGCACCATTGGTTCAGCATACAAAGCTGGAGAGGTCTCATGTTAAAACGAGAAAAAGGGATTGCGTCCGATGCAGCAGTCATGAGACCTAAAATTTCCATGCACAAAGCAACCGAAGGGAATGATTGAGACTGAAGGATTTGACAAGCTGAAACCAATTTCAGACGTCTCTTTTCTGTTAGATACAAATTCATGGACACTGAATCTATTTGGAAACCCAAAAAGGTTACCCTTATCTGAGGAACTCTTTGCTAAATTAATCCTCCAACCATGTCTTTGAAGAAACAACACAAGTTGATTCGTGTGAGATTCTGCAGAAAGTAAAGACTGAGCAAGTAGCAAGATATCGTCCAAATAAGGAAATACCGCAATACCCTGCTTCCTGATTACAGAGAGAAGGGCACCGAGAACCTTCGAAAAGATCCTTGGAGCTGTTGCTAGGCCAAAAGGAAGAGCAAAAAACTGGTAATGCTTGTCTAGAAAAGAGAATCTCAGGAACTGATAGTGATCCGGTTGAATTGGAATATGAAGATATGCATCCTGTAAGTCTATTGTGGACATATAATGCCCTTGCTGAACAAAAGGCAGAATAGTCCTTATAGTCACCATTTTGAATGTTGGTATCCTTACATAACAATTCAATATTTTTAGATCCAGAACTGGTCTGAAAGAATTCTTTCTTTGGAACAATGAACAGATTTGAATAAAACCCCGGCCCCGTTCCAGAACTGGAACTGGCACAATTACCTCAGCTGACTCCAGGTCTGAAACACAATTCAGAAACGCTTGAGCCTTTACTGGGTTTACTGGAATGCGTGAGAAAGAATCTTCTCACAGGCGGTCTTACCTTGAAACCTATTCTGTACCCTTGTGAAACAATGTTCTGAATCCAAAGACTTTGAATCGAATTGATCCAAACACCTTTGAAAAATCGTAACCTGCCCCCTACCAGCTGTGCTGGAATGAGGGCCGCACTTCATGCGGATTTGGGGGCTGGTTTTGACTTTCTAAAAGGCTTGGATTTATTCCAGACTGGAGCAAAATTTCCAAACGGAAACTGTTCCTTTAGGGGAAGGGTCAGGCTTTTGTTCCTTATCCTGACGAAAGGAACGAAAACGATTAGCAGCCCTATATTTACCCTTAAATTTTTTATCCTGAGGCAAAAAGGCTCCCTTCCCCCCAGTAACAGTTGAAATTATTGAATCTGAGAACCAAATAATTTATTACCTTGGAAAGAAAGAGAAAGCAATGTTGACTTAGAAGTCATATCTGCATTCCAAGACTTAAGCCATAAAGCTATTCTGGCTAAAATAGCTAAAGACATATACCTGACATCAATTCTAATGATATCGAAAATGGCATCACAAATAAAGTTATTAGCATGTTGAAGAAGTTTAACAATGCTATAAGCATTATGGTCTGACACTTGTTGCGCTAAAGCCTCCAAACAGAAAGTGGAAGCTGCAGCAACATCAGCCAAAGAAATAGCAGGTCTAAGAAGATTACCTGAACATAAATAAGCCTTCCTTAGAAAGGATTCAAGCTTCCTATCTAAAGGATCTTTAAACAAAGTACTATCTGCCGTAGGAATAGTAGTACGTGTAGCAAGAGTAGAGATAGCCCCATCAACTTTGGGGATTTTCTCCCAAAACTCTAATCTATCAGATTAGAAAGGGTACAATTTCTTAAACCTTGGAGAAGGAGTAAATGAAGTACCCAGACTATTCCATTCCCTAAAAATTACTTCTGAAATAGCATCAGGAACTGGAAAAACTTCTGGAATAACTACATGAGGTTTAAAAACTGAATTTAAACGCTTATTAGTTTTAATATCAAGAGGACTAGACTCCTCCATATCTAATGCAATCAACACTTCTTTAAGTAAAGAACGAATAAACCCAATTTTAAACAAATATGAAGATTTGTCAGTGTCAATATCTGAGGCAGAATCTTCTGAACCAGATAGATCCTCATCAGAAATAGATAAGTCAGAATGATGGCGGTCATTTAAAAATTCATCTGAAATATGAGAAGTTTTAAAAGACCTCTTACGTTTACTAGAAGGAGGAATATGAAGATATGCATCCTGTAAGTCTATTGTGGACATATAATGCCCTTGCTGAACAAAAGGCAGAATAGTCCTTATAGTCACCATTTTGAATGTTGGTATCCTTACATAACAATTCAATATTTTTAGATCCAGAACTGGTCTGAAAGAATTCTTTCTTTGGAACAATGAACAGATTTGAATAAAACCCCGGCCCCGTTCCAGAACTGGAACTGGCACAATTACCTCAGCTGACTCCAGGTCTGAAACACAATTCAGAAACGCTTGAGCCTTTACTGGGTTTACTGGAATGCGTGAGAAAGAATCTTCTCACAGGCGGTCTTACCTTGAAACCTATTCTGTACCCTTGTGAAACAATGTTCTGAATCCAAAGACTTTGAATCGAATTGATCCAAACACCTTTGAAAAATCGTAACCTGCCCCCTACCAGCTGTGCTGGAATGAGGGCCGCACTTCATGCGGATTTGGGGGCTGGTTTTGACTTTCTAAAAGGCTTGGATTTATTCCAGACTGGAGCAAAATTTCCAAACGGAAACTGTTCCTTTAGGGGAAGGGTCAGGCTTTTGTTCCTTATCCTGACGAAAGGAACGAAAACGATTAGCAGCCCTATATTTACCCTTAAATTTTTTATCCTGAGGCAAAAAGGCTCCCTTCCCCCCAGTAACAGTTGAAATTATTGAATCTGAGAACAAAGTACTATCTGCCGTAGGAATAGTAGTACGTGTAGCAAGAGTAGAGATAGCCCCATCAACTTTGGGGATTTTCTCCCAAAACTCTAATCTATCAGATTAGAAAGGGTACAATTTCTTAAACCTTGGAGAAGGAGTAAATGAAGTACCCAGACTATTCCATTCCCTAAAAATTACTTCTGAAATAGCATCAGGAACTGGAAAAACTTCTGGAATAACTACATGAGGTTTAAAAACTGAATTTAAACGCTTATTAGTTTTAATATCAAGAGGACTAGACTCCTCCATATCTAATGCAATCAACACTTCTTTAAGTAAAGAACGAATAAACCCAATTTTAAACAAATATGAAGATTTGTCAGTGTCAATATCTGAGGCAGAATCTTCTGAACCAGATAGATCCTCATCAGAAATAGATAAGTCAGAATGATGGCGGTCATTTAAAAATTCATCTGAAATATGAGAAGTTTTAAAAGACCTCTTACGTTTACTAGAAGGAGGAATAACAGACAGAGCCTTCCGAATAGAATTAGAAACAAATTCTTTACATTAACAAGAACATCCTGAACATTAGATGTTGAAGGAACAACAGCAAGTAATGGATTATTACTAATGGAAATACTATCTGCGTTTGATAGTTTATCATGACAACGAATACAAACTACAGCCGGAGGAACAGTTACCAAAAGTTTACAACAAATGCACTTAGCTTTGGTAGAACCGACATCAGGCAGCGTCTTTCCAGAAGAAGATTCTGATCCAGGGTCAGGTAGTGACATCTTGCAATATGTAATAGAAAAAACAACATATAAAGCAAAATTATTAAATTCCTTAAAGGATTACTTTCTGTTATAATTTTTAAGCTAAACAACTAACATATTAAAGTTAATAAACATTAATTAAAACCTACTGACCTATATTTTCTCCAAAACGAAGTTTCATAACGTTTTAAAAGTTATATCTTTTATTCGCCGATGTCACGTTATCCTGCCCACTATTTTCAGCACTGCATGTTCAAAATACTTAAACAAATAACTTTGTGTTTAAAGCGCCATTTTGAAACCTAGGTATTGTAAACGGATTGGTACAGAGCAAAGGACACCCACGGAGTGGGTTTGGAAAACAATTAAATTTGCAGACAAGATTTCTGCTATACGGTAGATATGTTAATGAAATGCTATTGATAAAAAGCGTATTTGGGGTAGTTAGTAAGTTAGGCATAGAAAATATTTACTTACAGTGGTCCTTTAAATGGCAGTTTCAGGAATGGGAAAAAATGCAAAATGAAACAAGCCTCTTGAAAACCAGAAGCAACTAAAAAGTGAGACTGAAATAATGTGAAAAAAAACTGGCGCCAAGTATGACGCTCACAATTTGGCGCCAAGTATAACGCCCACATATTTTGTATTTTGGCGCCAAAAAAAACGTCCGCAACACACATACGTCATAAATGACGCAACCACGTGAAAACTTCCGGCGCCAACAATGACGCCGGAAATGACTAAATTTTTGCGCCAAAAATGACGCAATAAATAGAAGCATTTTCTGCACCCGCAAGCCTAACAGCCCGCAATTTTGAAAAAAAGTCAATTGAAAATTTTTAAGGTAAGAAAAAATATAATTTATATGCATTTTCCCAAAAAAATTAAACTGGCAGTCTGAAAGAAGGAATACTGATTATCCTGAATCATGGCAAATATAAGTTTAAACACATATATTTAGAACTTTACATATAAAGTGCCCAACCATAGCTTTGAGTGTCATGAATAGAAATAAGATTTACTTACCCTAAGACACTCATCTACATATAGCAGATAGCCAAACCAGTACTGAAATGAGAATCAGTAGAGGTAATGGTATATAAGAGTATATCGTCGATCTGAAAAGGGAGGTAGGAGAAGAAATCTCTACGACCGATAACAGAGAACCTATGAAATAGATCCCCTAGAGGAAGACCATGGCATTCAAATAGGCAATACTCTCTTCACATCCCTCTGACATTCACTGCACTCTGAGAGGAAAACCGGGCTTCAGCCTGCTGCGAATCGCATAACGTAGAAATCTAGCACAAACTTACTTCACCACCTCCATGGGAGGCAAAGTTTGTAAAACTGAATTGTGGGTGTGGTGAGGGGTGTATTTATAGGCATTTTGAGGTTTGGGAAACTTTGTCCCTCCTGGTAGGAATGTATATCCCATACGTCACTAGCTCATGGACTCTTGCCAATTACATGAAAGAAAAACAAAAAACTAAAACAAAAAAAGGCTCTATTTCGGTTTAAACAGAGTGACAACAAAAAAAAGGCTAAAAAATTCTCCTGTACTTTGGGCAAGTTTTTCTCTGAAATTTCCAGTAGCTGAAGGAGTTAACTACTAATGCTCATACTACGTTAGCATAAGTGAAAAGGATATATCTGATTACATAATGGAAAGTAACCAAAACAGGCGATTGTATACATTACAGTACAGTGCTGAGCAACTGCCATATTGAGTAACTACCCAGATTTTGAGCAGAATTAATTAGTTACAAGAGACAGGGGAATTGTTTCATAAGAGACAAATTACTTTTACCTGTTATACCAGAGGGACCTTCCTTAAAATTATCACCACAAACTATTAAAATAAAAAAACATGTAGGTCCTACACTGTTCTTGGAGCCAGGGACATTTCCTAACATAAACCGTTTAAATGTGGAAAACCATGAAGGGAAAGAATAAAGCAAATTGAGTACAGTTAAAGGGCACATTAACACTTAGGGAACGATTTATCAACCTGCGGCAGACAGGGGCACATATACGCACCCTTGTCAGCCTTAGCTCGCCTCTGGCAGGCGGAATTCAGCATTGCACAGCCCCCAATCTCACCGGTCGGACGACACTGCAGAGCTTGAATTTTGCCACTTCAGAGGTGGGGAAAGGTTAGGAAAGAAGCGGTCTGATGACCGCTGCTTGTTAAATATGGCGAGCAGGTTCTCTTGTGAAAACCTGCAGGTGTAGAGGCTCAAAAGTTGGTGAAAGCCTTTGCTATATTGACCCCTTATTCCTCTGCTCTAACCTTTATCAGATAATCGCTTCCGGTTTTCAGAAAGCTCCAACTCAAGCTCATCTCTGTACTCTCTCTCCTCTATCAGTTGCTTTCTCAGCCGTCTCATCTGGAACTGCGGCGTGTGCAGGACTTCAATCATTGGAGAGGATGGGCTGTCAGTCGCAGTGCTGTAAAATACAATGATGAACTTGTTAAAATGCTCACAAATATATGCCCCAAACACAAAGTGGAGCTGGTAATAAAACATGTCTAATCCTAAATGCATCACTGAGTTAAATGTAACCTTTAAATCTACAGCATATAATTCTAAATCTTGACCTAATATCTAGAAAATACTTACCAGGCAGGATAGAAATATTTATTAGAGGCATCTGTTGCATCTGGGGGGGAATATAATACCTTTCTGTGATAGAGTTGATCCTTTGTTGTCATATATAAAGTGAGAGAAATTAAGATTTTCTTTTCCTATTTCCTTTTAATAAAAAAATGAATTTCCACCTTAAGGAAATATACAGTAAAACCTAAACTATTATTTGTAAGAAGCTTTTCTGCCTCTTATTTAACTTCTCTAGAGAGTTTACTTATACAAGTCACACTTATAAAAAGTTTCCTTTCACTGTCTAGTAGTTTATTATTAGAATTCCAGATGTTTGTGTGTGTCTCACCGAATAAGACCGTAGCGGTGACTCCTTTAGTTTTTCTGATGTACTATCCTGTTTTTGATCTAGCGTTAACTTGTAGAATTGGCAAAAAAACTAATGTGAAATCACTGCTGCGTTGACTTAGTCCGTACGCATTTTGCAATCTGTATCACTTCATCAGAGGTCAATCCTTCGCAATCTCTGTACATTAGCTATTTGTCTCCTCCAATTTTGGGTGGAGCTTTTTTCACAAGTAGTTCTTATAACTTTCTAACAATTTATCTATTTGTGACAAAAAGTCTAAACTGCCTCTAATGTTAAAAAAATGATATTGTTCTGTAAAGAGATGTTTTCATAGGTCAAATAACGGTCTAATGTGAATAGAACCATTTTGTAAGGAATACGTCTAACATTTTTGTAGGGGGGGAAAAGGCAAAAAAAATTTTTTATGAAAAACTCAGCAGATATAGGCAAATAGTTTTTTGTGTGTGGCAAATTATTTTATAATTATCTCCATGAAACATTACATTTTTAATCTATACAAAGAATTTTGTGAAATAAGCTATTATGATATATTTTCTAATAGTTTGCTACAGGAAAGCTGCCTAATACAAACGGATAAATTAATGCCAGGACCTGATAAAAACATAATTTATGCTTACCTGATAAATTTATTTCTCTTGTAGTGTATTCAGTCCACGGATCATCCATTACTTATGGGATATATTCCCTTCCCAACAGGAAGTTGCAAGAGGATCACCCAAAGCAGAGCTGCTATATAGCTCCTCCCCTCCACGTCATATCCAGTCATTCGACCGAAACAAGACAAGAATGGAGAAACCATAGGGAACAGTGGTGACTGGAGTTCTAATTAAAATTTAGATCTGCCTTAAAAAAGACAGGGCGGGTCGTGGACTGAATACACTACAAGAGAAATAAATTTATCAGGTAAGCATAAATTATGTTTTCTCTTGTTAAGTGTATTCAGTCCACGGGTCATCCATTACTTATGGGATACCAATACCAAAGCTAAAGTACACGGATGATGGGAGGGACAAGGCAGGAACTTAAACGGAAGGAACCACTGCCTGTAGAACCTCCCAAAAACAGCCTCCTAAGAAGCAAAAGTGTCAAATTTGTAAAATTTTGAAAAAGTGTGAAGCAAAGACCAAGTTGCAGCCTTGCAAATCTGTTCAACAGAGGCCTCATTCTTAAAGGCCCAGGTGGAAGCCACAGCTCTAGTGGAATGAGCTGTAATTCTTTCAGGGGGCTGCTGTCCAGCAGTCTCATAGGCTAAACGTATTATGCTACGAAGCCAAAAAGAGAGAGAGAGGTTGCCGAAGCTTTTTGACCTCTCCTCTGTCCAGAGTACACGACAAACAGGGAAGGGGTTTGACGAAAATCTTTAGTTGCCTGTAAATAGAACTTCAGGGCACGGACTACATCCAGATTATGCAAAAGTCGTTCCTTCTTTGAAGAAGGATTAGGACATAATGATGGAACAACAATCTCCTGATTGATATTCCTGTTAGAAACTACCTTAGGTAAAAACACAGGTTTAGTACGCAGAACTACCTTGTCTGAATGGAAAATCAGGTAAGGAGAATCACAATGTAAGGCAGATAACTCAGAGACTCTTCGAGACGAGAAAATAGCCATCAAAAACAGAACTTTCCAAGATAAAAGCTTAATATCAATGGAATGAAGGGGTTCAAACGGAACCCCTTGAAGAACTTTAAGAACCAAGTTTAAGCTCCACGGAGGAGCAACAGTCTTAAACACAGGCTTAATCCTAGCCAAAGCCTGACAAAAGGCCTTGACATCTGGAACTTCTGGAAATCTGTCCCTTTAACGAACTAGCAGATAAGCCCTTTTCTAAACCCTCTTGTAGAAAAGACAATATCCTAGGAATCCTAACCTTACTCCATGAGTAACTCTTGGATTCGCACCAATATAAATATTTACGCCATATTTTATGGTAAATTTTTCTGTTAACATGTTTCCGAGCCTGTATTAAGGTATCAATAACCGACTCAGAGAAGCCACGCTTTGATAGGATCAAGCGTTCAATCTCCATGCAGTCAGCCTCAGAGAAATTAGATTTGGATGATGGAAAGGACCCTGAATGAAAAGGTCCTGTCTCAGAGGCAGAGACCATGGTGGACAGGACGACATGTCCACTAGGTCTGCATACCAGGTCCTGCGTGGCCACGCAGGTGCTATCAGAATCACTGATGCTCTCTCTTGTCTGATCTTGGCAATCAGTCGAGGAAGCAGCGGAAATGGTGGAAACACATAAGCCATGTTGAAAACCCAAGGGGCTGCCAGAGCATCTATCAGCGCCGCTCCCGGGTCCCTGGACCTGGATCCGTAACAAGGAAGCTTGGCGTTCTGGCGAGACGCCATGAGATCCAGTTCTGGTTTGCCCCAACGATGAATCAGTTGAGCGAAGACCTCCGGATGAAGTTCCCACTCCCCCGGATGAAAAGTCTGGCGACTTAGAAAGTCCGCCTCCCAGTTCTCCACGCCTGGGATGTAGATCGCTGACAGGTGGCAAGAGTGAGACTCTGCCCAGCGAATTATCTTTGAGACTTCCAACATCGCTAAGGAACTCCTGGTTCCTCCTTGATGGTTGATGTAAGCCACAGTCGTGATGTTGTCCGACTGAAATCTGATGAACCTCAGTGTTGCTAACTGAGGCCAAGCTAGAAGAGCATTGAATATTGCTCTCAACTCCAGAATATTTATTGGGAGGAGATTCTCCTCCTGAGTCCATAATCTCTGAGCCTTCAGGGGAGTTCCAGACTGCGCCCCAACCTAGAAGGCTGGCATCTGTTGTTACAATCGTCCAATCTGGCCTGCGAAAGGTCATCCCCTTGGACAGGTGGACCCGAGAAAGCCACCAGAGAAGAGAATCTCTGGTCTCTTGATCCAGATTTAGTAGAGGGGACAAATCTGAGTAATCCCCATTCCACTGACTTAGCATGCATAATTGCAGTGGTCTGAGATGCAGGCACGCAAATGGTACTATGTCCATTGCCGCTACCATTAAGCCGATTACTTCCATGCACTGAGCTACTGACGGGCGTGGAATGGAATGAAGGACACGGCAAGCATTCAGAAGCTTTGATAACCTGGACTCCGTCAGGTAAATCTTCATCTCTATAGAATCTATAAGAGTCCCCAGGAAGGGAACTCTTGTGAGTGGTAATAGAGAACTCTTTTCCACGTTCCCCTTCCACCCATGCGACCTCAGAAATGCCAGAACTATCTCTGTATGAGACTTGGCAATTTGAAAACTTGACGCTTGTATCAGAATGTCGTCTAGGTACGGAGCCACCGCTATGCCTCGCGGTCTTAGCACTGCCAGAAGTGAGCCCAGAACCTTTGTAAAAATTCTCGGGGCCGTAGCTAACCCGAAGGGAAGAGCTACAAACTGGTAATGCCTGTCTAGAAAGGCAAATCTTAGGTACCGATAATGATCTTTGTGAATCGGTATGTGAAGGTAGGCATCCTTTAAGTCCACTATGGTCATGTATTGACCCTCTTGGATCATGGGTAGGATGGTTCGAATAGTTTCCATTTTGAATGATGGAACTCTTAGGAATTTGTTTAAGATTTTTAGGTCCAAGATTGGTCTGAAGGTTCCCTCTTTCTTGGGAACCACAAACAGATTTGAGTAAAAACCTTGCCCTTGTTCCGTCCGCGGAACTGGGTGGACCACCCCCATTACTAAGAGGTATTGTACACAGAGTATAAATGCCTCTTTCTTTATTTAGTTTGCTGATAACCTTGAAAGATGAAATCTCTCCTGTGGAGGAGAAGCTTTGAAGTCCAGAAGATATCCCTGAGATATGATCTCTAACGCCCAGGGATCCTGGACATCTCCTGCCCAAGCCTGGGCGAAGAGAGAAAGTCTGCCCCCCACTAGATCCGTTTCCGGATAGGGGGCCCTCTCTTCATGCTGTCTTAGGGGCAGAAGTAGGTTTTCTGGCCTGCTTGCCCTTGTTCCAGGACTGGTTAGCTTTCCAGCCCTGTCTGAAACGAGCAACAGTTCCTTCCTGTTTTGGAGTGGAGGAAGTTGATGCTGCTCCTGCCTTGAAGTTACGAAAGGCACGAAAATTAGACTGCTTGGCCTTTGATTTGGCCTTGTCCTGAGGAAGAGTATGACCCTTACCTCCAGTAATGTCAGCAATAATTTCTTTCAAGCCGGGCCCGAATAAGGTCTGCCCTTTGAAAGGAATATTAAGCAATTTAGATTTAGAAGTCACGTCAGCTGACCAGGATTTAAGCCATAGCGCTCTATGCGCCTGGATGGCGAGTCCGGAGTTCTTAGCCGTTAGTTTGGTTAAATGTACAACGGCATCAGAAACAAATGAGTTAGCTAGCTTAAGTGCTTTAAGCTTGTCCATAATCTCATCCAATGGAGCTGTGCGAATGGCCTCTTCCAGAGACTCAAACCAGAATGCCGCAGCAGCAGTGACAGGCGCAATGCATGCAAGGGGCTGTAAGATAAAACCTTGTTGAACAAACATTTTCTTAAGGTAACCTAATTTTTTATCCATTGGATCCGAAAAAGCACAACTATCCTCCACCGGTATAGTGGTACGTTTAGCTAAAGTAGAAACTGCTCCCTCCACCTTAGGGACTGTCTGCCATAAGTCTCATGTGGTGGCGTCTATTGGAAACATTTTCCTAAATATCGGAGGAGGGGAAAAAGGCACACCGGGTCTATCCCACTCCTTGCTAATAATCTCTGTAAGCCATTTAGGTATAGGAAAAACGTCAGTACACACCGGCACCGCATAGTATCTATCCAGCCTACATAATTTCTCTGGAATTGCAACCGTGTTACAATCATTCAGAGCCGCTAATACCTCCCCTAACAATACATGGAGGTTCTCAAGCTTAAATTTAAAATTAGAAATCTCTGAATCCGGTCTCCCTGGATCAGATCCGTCACCCACAGAATGAAGCTCTCCGTCCTCATGTTCTGCAAATTGTGACGCAGTATCGGACATGGCTCTCACATCATCAGCGCGTTCTGTCCTTAACCCAGAGCTATCGCGCTTGCCTCTTAATTCTGGCAATTTAGATAATACCTCTGTCATAACAGCAGCCATGTCTTGCAAAGTGATTTGTAAGGGCCTCTCTGATGTACTTGGCGCCACAATATCACGCGCCTCCTGAGCGGGAGGCGAAGGTACTGACACGTGAGGAGAGTTAGTCGGCATAACTTCCCCCCTCGTTGTCTGGTGATAATTTCTTTACAGATAAAATTTGACTTATTTAAAGTGACATCAATACATTTAGTACACATATTTCTATGGGGCTCCACATTGGCCTTCAAACATAGTGAACAAACAGATTCATCTGTGTCAGACATGTTTAAACAGACTAGTAATGAGACTAGCAATGAGACTAGCAAGCTTGGAAAATCCTTTCAAATAAGTTTACAAGCAATATAAAAAACGCTACTGCGCCTTTAAGAAGCACAAAAAACTGTCACAGTTGAAATAACAATGAACCAAATCAGTTGAAGACCCCTGAGCTCTCTAGAGACGTCCTGGATCAAGGAGGAAGAAGCAGGAAGACTGTGACTGAATTTTTACTGCGCAAAAAAGCGCTAAAATAAAAATAGGCCCCTCCCACTCATATTACAACAGTGAGAAAACTCAGTTAACCTTTTCTATGCAGAAATATACGTCAGCCATGTGGAAAAAATCATGCCCCAAAAGATTTATCACCAAAGTACCTCACAAAAACGAATAACATGCCAGTAAACGTTTTAAACATACATTTTAAAAGTTATGTAGTGTTATCAATAAGCCTACTACTAGTCGCTTCTACTGCAGTTAAGGCTCATATATTACTTCAGTATTAACAGCATTTTCTTAGTCAAATTCCATTCCTTAGAAAATTACTTACTGCACATACATTCATCAGCCTGATACCAGTCACTACTACTGCATTTAAGGCTGTACTTACATTACATCGGTATCAGCAGTATTTTCTTAGTCAATTCCATTCCTTAGAAAAATATTTTACTGCACATACCTCATCTGCAGGGAACCCCGCATGCTGTTCCCTTTCTGAAGTTACCCCACTCCTCAGAATGTGCGAGAATAGCCAGTGGATCTTAGTTACTTCTGCTAAGATCATAGAAAACGCAGGCAGATTCTTCTTCTAAATACTGCCTGAGAGAAAAAACAGCACACTCCGGTGCCATTTAAAATAACAAACTTTTGATTGAAGAAATAATTAAGTATAAAAACTCCACACACCTCTCACACCTTCCTACTATGTTGAGTGTTGCAAGAGAATGACTGGATATGACATGGAGGGGAGGAGCTATATAGCAGCTCTGCTTTGGGTGATCCTCTTGCAACTTCCTGTTGGGACTGAATACACTTAACAAGAGAAACCTGTATTTGTAGATTGTTATTTATATACTCATTAGGGGTCTTGGTGCTATGTAGCCTTAGAACTGTAAACTAAAAATAGGTGAAGTGAACCCCCTAAAAAAAAAAAAAAATACCTATATACAGCACTCTGGGTCCTATATAGCAATATAAACAATTACAATATGATTGTGTTCACATTTATAACATCTATACAATACATGTATAAATAATAAAACCTGAACTGTGTTGGGAATAAATGCTCCTGGTAAGGGAGTTATTAAAATAATTAATTACTTTGTGACAGGTATGTAAATCACTTTATATAGAATCACAGGCTTATCATAGGTGAAATCAATAGGATAGATAAGCTCTGTGTGAATTATGTTGTAGTATAGAAAGCTATTAATTAAGCAAAATAACCACTCTCCGGTAATAAAGATAATTTACTTTCAAATGTCGGGTAAGCTATTGGTTACTATTGGCTGGCCTCCTAAAAATAAATATAGCAAGTCACCTAAAAATCTTGGCAGTCTATATAATACCATAAATTAAAGGGTCAGTAAATTCAGACATTGTAAAAGCCAACACTAACCACCTCTATATCCTTACATTAGAACCGCATTGTTCATTTTGAAGAAAGAATAATTCTAACATGTTTTATGAACTAATAATTATTGTAGCCTAAGCATTACTAGACGTCCGTTCTCCAACCCCTCCACGGCATCTCAAATGTGGGCGGTATAGACCGACTCTGTACTTCCCACATGCAAATGACGTGAGGCCCATAATATTTTGGGTAAACATTAATGAGCCTTATGAAAAAGTCATCTTAACTACAAAGAACCAGAATCAAGAACTATCAGCCTGATAAAGAATGCATCCTGCTCCATCACCTGGTGAGTCGGCAGGTATGGTGCAAGCAGCCCGGTGGGAAAAGCTTAAGCAGCCTCCAACTTTACTTACTTGAAATACTTCCAGAGAGGGAACTCAGCTTTGTCCATCCTATGATGAGGAAGTGAGACCATCTTCATATAGGTAAAAGGGGTGTGGTTTATTTCTGTCCACACCCCCTACTGGTTATAGCAAGGTAGGTGCAAGATACTGAGTTACAACTCTAAAACAAATTGTTTTCACATACGTACAATGACTTGCTGAATATGAAAATCAGCCCCGGCACTGCAGACCTACCCTTTTATGGTGGAAGAAGAAGCAACACGATGCAGCTCTAGAAAGCGCACTTCAGTTTTTCGTCTAAAGGGCATGTTGGGAGACATGGATTCTTCAGAGCTGGACATGCTATCACAGGATGGAAGGCGAGCTGCAAGCAGAAATAACTACAGATTAGACATATGGGTATTATATTGTTAATGTAAATTTAATAAACAGTAAACTCAAAAATAGTAAGTACTATAGCAATAGAACAGAATGCTATAATGTGAACCACTTGCTCACCAAATAATGAAATAATCAAAGTAGATTCTCTGAAATTCAGCTTAAGTGCATCCAGAAAGGTCACATTACCTACCTTTTTGCTGCAGAAATTTGGTAAGGTTGTCATTTAAACATAACTCTTCTTCATTGTCCAGGACAAACCGTAGGATAGAGGCAAGTTCAGCCTATGAGCAAATAAAGTCAGGAAGTCAATATGTGGGGAAAAAAAAAACAAGAACAAAACACCACACTTTAGAGACTGCTGAAACAAGATTCCTCTGTATGTCTGCTCTATGTACTATTAATCTACAGCTTAATAAAATGCAACCAACCCTAAGAGTCAGCATACACCAAGCATTATCCTGCCATTCACACGTATAAAAAAAAAACATTTCCCAAATTTGCCATTTCCTTACTCAAGAAACTACAAAAAATAAAAATCCTTCATTTTGTCACGCACTGAGTACTGCAACTTACTCCTAATATGCCTTCCCAAATCCCGCCTGCCCCCCCCCCCCCATATCTATCATGAAAGCTTCAGCTAGACTGATCCACCAATCTACATCAGCTGCTCTGCCAGTCTCTATACTGGCTCCCCATACACACTACAATACAATTCAAAAGTATTAATCTAACATACAAAGCACTCAACAGCTTCACTCCCAACTAGATTTTGTCTCATCTCCAAATATTTCCCACCTCGTCCTTTTCAATCAACCTCTGACCTACGTCTCTCTACTCATTATCTCTACGTCCCACTCCCGCCTCTAAGACTTCTCCCGCACTGCTCCAGTACTCTGAAAAGCTCTACCCCGCTTCATCAGATGGTCTCCAACCTTGTATAATTCGAGGAGCTCTTTGAAAGCCCACCTATTACAGAGGCTTACCATCTGTTGTCTAATGGTTATTCATACTAAGCAAAATAAATCTTGAACTACATTGACTCACAGCTGCAGCTACTATCCACGTGACAAACTACCCCAAACCTTATGTCTCTGCACCCTCAACCTGTACACTGTAAGCTCTACAGATCGGGGAACTCCTCTTCCTGTACCAACTTATTATCATCATCGGTAATTTGTGGAGCGCCAACAGATTCCGCAGCGCTATAAACATAGGCGATATACAAGGTAACATTAATAGAGATCAAATGGGTAGAGGGCCGTGCCGAGAGTCGCACTGTTGTAGTCAACTCTTATGAAGATGATCTGCAAACAGCCAGGCTCATAGGCTTACATGCTAAGGGGGATCAAGGGGATAACAAAGGAGGAGAGGAACTGGGGGTTCGGAAAGGTTAGTGTATGTTGTATGCATCCCTGAACAGTAGTCTTCAGGGAGTGCTTGAAGCTTAACTTGTTTTGTTTCGCCTGTTATGTATTTGTATTAGACACTAAACATTACCTGTGTTTTGTAATCAAGATTCTCGGCTTCCTTTGGATTTTTTGAGTTCATATTGGAGTAGTAGAGAAGCAGCACAATGATCTAGAAATAGAAGAAAATGTTCTAAAAACAGGTCTATGTAAATTTCTTATTGCGCTCAAAAATAATCTAAAACCCCTCACCGGCTATCATTCTCTGCTACAATTTGTGTTTTAATTTCTTGTTCTTACGTTACGGACCAACACATCTCAAACCTCATGACGTATCATCCTAACCTGTCATTCTCTTCCACTTACCAGCCCTCTACAAAAAACGACGCCACAATCTCAAAAACCTTACTTTTCACTTAAAGGGGCACAAAACACCTAAAGACTTTCATTAATGATTCAAACAAACAGAAGTAATTTGGAAAGTTGTTTACAATTCCATGCTATTATATAATTTGCTTTGTTCTCTTGGTATACATTGTTGAAAAGCATACCTAGGTAGGCTCAGGAGCTGGGAGCTTGCTGGACAAACTAGTAGGATGGGCAGTAATAGATCTAAGAGGAGACTGCCCTGCCTCTAATTTAGCCTTACTAAACAAACTAGAGGCTTGTTTAAAGGGATATGAAACCCACAAATGTTTTAATCAGTCAGACAGAGCACAACAATTAAAAAAGTTACCAATTTATTTCTATCACATTTGCTTTGTTCCCATGATATTCTGTGTTGGATACCTAGGTAGCATCTGGAGCACTACATGGCAGGAAATAGTGCTGCCCTCTAGTGCTCTTGCAAAGGGATAACATTCTTGCAAAACTGCTGCCATATAGTGCTCCAGAAATGGTCCAGCACCTAAGCTTACGTCCCTGCTTTTCAACAAAAGATACCAAGAGAATGAAGAAAAAAGTAAATTTATGCTTACCTGATAAATTAATTTCTTCTATGATACGGCGAGTCCACTGATTCATCCTTTACTTGTGGGATATTATCCTCCTGCTAACAGGAAGTGGCAAAGAGCACCACAGCAGAGCTGTCTATATAGCTCCTCCCTTAGCTCCACCCCCAGTCATTCGACCAAAGGTACAGGAAGAAAAAGGAGAAACTAAAAGGTGCAGAGGTGACTGAAGTTTTAAAATAAAATAAAATTATAATCTGTCTTAAAATGACAGGCCAGGCCGTGGACTCGTCGTACCATAGAAGAAATTAATTTATCAGGTAAGCATAAATTTACTTTTCTTCAATAAGGTACGACGAGTCCACGGATTCACCCTTTACTTGTGGGATACAATACCAAAGCTACAGGACAATGATGAACGGGAGGGACAAGACAGATGGCTAAACAGAAGGCACCACTGCTTGAAGAACTTTTCTCCCAAAAATAGCCTCCGAAGAAACAAAAGTATCAAATTTGTAAAATTTGGAAAAGGTATGAAGCGAAGACCAAGTCGCAGCCTTACAAATCTGTTCAACAGAAGCATCATTTTTAAAAGCCCATGTGGAAGCCACCGCTCTAGTAGAGTGAGCTGTAATCCTTTCAGGAGGCTGCTGTCCAGCAGTCTCGTATGCCAAACGGATGATGCTTTTTAGCCAAAAAGAAAGTTAGCCGTAGCTTTTTGACCTCTACGCTTTCCAGAATAGACAACAAACAAAGAAGATGTTTGACGAAAATCTTTGGTCGCTTGCAAGTAAAACTTCAAAGCACGAACCATGTCCAAGTTGTGCAACAGATCCTTCTTCTTAGAGGAAGGATTAGGACACAGAGAAGGAACAACAATTTCCTGATTAATATTCCTATTAGTAACAACCTTAGGAAGGAATCCAGGTTTGGTACGCAAAACCACCTTATCAGCATGGAAAACAAGATAAGGTGAGTCGCATTGCTATGCAGATAGTTCAGAAATTCTTCGAGCCGAAGAGATAGCAACTAAAAACAGAACTAAATTCAAACTCCCTGGTGGAGCAACAGGTTTAAAACACAGACTTGATTTTAACTAAAGCCTGACAGAACAACTGAACGTCTGGAACATCTGCCAGACGCTTGTGCAGTAAAATTGATAAAGCAGATATCTGTCCCTTTAAGCAACTAGCTGATAACCCCTTCTTCAAACCTTCTTGGAGAAAGGACAAAATCCTAGGAATCCTAATCTTACTCCATGAGTAGCCTTTTGATTCACACCAATAAAGATATTTACACCATATCTTATGATAAATTTTCCTAGTGACAGGCTTTCGAGCCTGAATTAAGGTATCTATGACCGAATCAGAGAATCCCCGCTTGGATAAAATCAAGCGTTCAATCTCCAGGCAGTCAGCCGCAGAGAAACTAGATTTGGATGCTGGAACGGACCCTGAATCAGAAGGTCCTGTCGCAGTGGAAGAGAAGACATGTCCACCAGGTCTGCATACCAAGACCGGCGTGGCCACGCAGGCGCTATCAAAATCACCGAAGTTCTCTCCTGTTTGATTCTGGCAAACGAGGAAGGAGAGGAAATGGTGGAAACACATAAGCCAGGTTGAACGACCAGGGTACTGCTAGAGCATCTATCAGTACCGCTTGAGGATCCCTTGATCTGGACCCGTAACAAGGAAGTTTGGCGTTCTGACGAGACGCCATCAGATCCAATTCTGGTGTGCCCCATTGCTGAATCAATTGTGCAAACACCTCCGGATGGAGTTCCCACTCCCCCGGATGAAAAGTCTGACGACTTAGAAAATCCACTTCCCAGTTCTCCACTCCTGGGATATAGATTGCTGATAGATGGCAAGAGTGAGTCTCTGCCCATCGAATTATTTTAGTAACCTCTATCATCGCTAGAGAACTGATGATTGATATATGCTACAGTCGTGATATTGTCCGACTGGAATCTTATGAATCTGGCCGAAGCCAGCTGAGGCCACGCCTGAAGCGCGTTGAATATCGCGCTCAGTTCTAGAATATTGATCGGGAGGAGAGCCTCCTCCTGAGTCCACAAACCCTGAGCTTTCAGGGAATTCCAGACTGCACCCCAGCCCAATAGGCTGGTGTCCGTAGTCACTATGACCCATGCCGGCCTGCGGTAACACATTCCCTGGGACAGATGATCCTGTGACAACTACCAAAGAAGAGAGTCTCTGGCCTCTTGATCCAGATTTATCTGAGGAGATAAATTTGCATAGTCCCCATTCCACTGTTTGAGCATGCATAGTTGCAGTGGTCTGAGATGCAAGCGAGCAAACTGAACTATGTCCATTGCCGCTACCATTAGTCTGATTACCTCCATACACTGAGCCACTGAAAAAAAGAGGAATGGAATGAAGAGCTCGGAAGGTGGTGAAAATCTTTGATTTCCTGACCTCCATCAGAAAAATTTTCATGTCCACCGAATCTATCAGAGTTCCCAGGAATGGAGCTCTTGTGAGGGGGATAAGTGAACTATTTTTTACGCTCACCTTCCACCCGTGAGATCTTAGAAAAGCCAACACGATGTCCGTGTGAGACTTGTCTATTTGGTAAGTCGACGCCCGAATTAAGATATCGTCCAGATAAGGCGCCACTGATATGCCCCGCGGCCTTAGAACCGCCAGAAGGGACCCTTGCACCTTTGTGAAAATTTTGGGAGCTGTGGCCAACCCGAAGGGAAGAGCCACAAACTGGTAATGCTTGTCCAGAAAGGGGAACCTGAGGAACTAGTGATGATCTTTGTGGATAGGGGATGTGTAGATACGCATCCTTTAAGTCCATGGTGGTCATATATTCACCCTTCTGGATCATTGGTAAAATAGTCCGAATGATCTCCATCTTGAAGGATGGGACTCTGAGGAATTTGTTTAGGATCTTGAGATCTAAAATTGGTCTGAAGTTTCCCTCTTTTTTGGGAACCACAGACAGATTGGAGTAGAACCCCTGCCCCTGTTCTGTTTTCGGAACTGGGCAGATCACTCCCATGGTATATAGGTCTTCTACACAGCGTAAGAACGCCTCTCTTTTTGTCTGGTTTACAGACAATTGAGAAAGATGGAATCTCCCCCTTGGAGGACAATCTTTGAAATCTAGAAGATACCCCTGGGTTACGATTTCTAAAGCCCAGGAGTCCTGAACGTCTCTTGCCTGAGCAAAGAGAGAAAGTCTGCCCCCTACTAGATCCGGTCCCGGATTGGGGGCTACCCCTTCATGCTGTCTTGGAGACAGCAGCAGGCTTCTTGGCCTGTTTACCCTTGTTCCAAGTCTGGTTAGATCTCCAGACTGACTTGGATTAAGCAAAATTCCCCTCTTGCTTTGCAGCAGGGGAAGAGGTAGAGGGACCACCTTTTAAGTTTCGAAAGGAATGAAAATTATTTTGTTTGGTCCTCATCTTATTTGTCTTATCCTGAGGAAGGGCATGGCCTTTCCCTCCAGTGATGTCTGAAATTATCTCTTTCAGTTCAGGCCAAAATAGGGTCTTACCCTTGAAAGGGATGGCTAAAAGCTTAGATTTTGATGACACATCAGCAGACCAGGACTTAAGCCATAACGCGCTAAAATGGCAAAACCTAAATTATTTGGCGCTAATTTAGCCAGTTGAAAAGCGGCATCTGTAATGAAAGAATTAGCTAGCTTGAGAGCCCTAATTCTATCCAGAATATCATCTAATGGGGTCTCAACCTGAAGAGCCTCCTCCAGAGCCTCGAACCAAAAAGCAGCTGCAGTAGTTACGGGAACAATGCACGCTATAGGTTGGAGAAGAAAACCCTGATGAACAAATATTTTCTTTAGGAGACCCTCTAATTTTTTATCCATAGGATCTTTGAAAGCACAACTGTCCTCAATAGGTATAGTTGTACGCTTAGCCAGGGTAGAAATAGCTCCCTCCAACTTAGGGACCATCTGCCACGAGTCCCACATGGTGTCTGATATGGGAAACATTTTCTTAAAAGTAGGAGCGAACGGAATACCTGGTCTATCCCACTCCTTAGTAACAATGTCCGAAATCCTCTTAGGGACCGGAGAAACATCAGTGTAGGCAGGAACCTCTAGAAATCTGTCTATTTTACACAATTTCTCTGGAACTACAATAGGGTCACAATCATCCAGAGTCGCTAAAACCTCCCTGAGCAATAAGCGGAGGTGTTCTAGTTTAAAATTTAAAATCCGTCATATCTGTGTCTGTCTGAGGGAACATATTTCCTGAATCAGAAATCTCTCCATCAGACAGCAAATCCCTCACCCCCAACTCAGAACATTGTGAGGGTACATCGGATAAGGCTAATAAAGCGTCAGAGGGCTCAGCATTTGTTCTCACACCAGACCTACTGCGCTTCCCCTGCAACCCAGGCAGCTTAGATAAAACCTCTGTGAGGGTAGTATTCATAACTGCGGCCATATCTTGCAGGGTGAAAGAATTAGACGCACTAGAAGTACTTGGCTTCACTTGTGCGGGCATTAATGGTTGTGACACTTGAGGAGAATTAGATGGCATAACTTGATTCCCTTCTGACTGAGAATCATCCTGCGACATACTTTTAGTAGCTAAAATATGTTCTTTGCAATTTATTGACCTTTCAGTGCATGAGGGACACATTCTAAGTGGGGGTTCCACAATGGCTTCTAAACATATTGAACAATTACTTTCTTCAATGTCAGACATGTTGAACAGGCTAGTAATGACTACAAACAAGCATGAAAACACTTTATTTAGTGAAAAAAATAGCAATCTTAAAAAAACGGTACTGCGCATTTAAGAGAAAAAAAGCATACACGTTCTGCAAAACTGCTTTAAAATGCACCAAATTTTTCAAATTTTTGCATGCAGACTCAATGTGTAGTTGAGTTTGCCCCACAAGGAAATTTAACCCTTTGTGCAATCCGGTTTGTGGGGTAAACTTAACTACACCCCCAGCACCTTGCCACAGCCCTGCTGTGGCTCCTACCTGTCCTCAGGGATAGTGAATATATATAATATATAGCTTAAAGCTTCGATTTGGCCCAAAACATTCACAAGGGCCCTCAGGAGTTGGAGCTTGCTGAGTGAAAACAACTGCCCATCTGAGGCGCGAAAATAGGCCCCGCCCATCTCACTTGATGTCTCTACAGCCTCAAAGAACCACACCAGAGCGGTTTTAAACTAGCCATGTGGATCCTGAGACCCAAAAAAAAATAAGCCAAGTGTACCCTCAATAAAGTTGCCCAAAAAGTTATTGCCCACAAACATTCAAAACTCAGTGTCAACCATTTTTTGATTAGCCCCTTATGCAAGCTTAGTAATGCCTGTCTATAGCTCTTAGGATTACTGCTTACCCCTACCCTCATGGGGATACTGTCAGCCTTTCTGAAATACCACAGTCTCTCCAGAAAAAATTACTGAACATACCTCACTGCTATATAGCATGAAATCGTTCCTCACACTGAAGTTTCCTGTACTCCTCAGCCATTCTGTAGGAACTGCTCTGGATCTTAGTGACAAATGCTAAGATCATCATCCTCCAGGCAGCATTCTTCATCCATCTGCTGCCTGAGAGTAAATAGTACACACCGGTACCATTTAAAACAAAAAAACTCTTGCTTGAAGAAATAAAAACTAATATTTTATCACCTCTTTCACTTTACCCTTCCTAGTACTTAGAGTAGGCAAAGAGAATGACTGGGGGGTGGAGCTATATAGACAGCTCTGCTGTGGTGCTCTTTGCCACTTACTGTTAGCAGGAGAATAATATCCCACAAGGATGAATCCGTGGACTCGTCGTACCTTATAGAAGAAATAGAAATAAATAAGTGGTTTAAAATTGCTACTCTATTTGAATCATGAGAGAAACTTAGGTTTCATGTCCCTTTAAAACCGCTCTTGCTTTTGTGCAGATGGTGCTTGTTCTACACTCAATAGAGACCAAAAAGTAAAATCTATAAACTGCTGACGCTGCAAAGGCTAAAGAGCTAGGGAGAGCTTTACTCCTTAAATATGACCATTAAATACTATAGAGTTGCATAATAATAAAATATAATTACGCTTACTTTCAATTTCAAAGAATTAGATTATTCTGACAAGTTTTAAAGTTAGTTTCATTTTTCCAACCCCCCGCATCATGTGACAGCCATCAGCCAATTACAGAATGCATAGAACTGAATTCTTGCACATGCTCAGTAGTAACTGGCGTCTCAGAAACTGTGCACAATTTAATAGAGGCAGAGAACCAGAAAGTATCTAAAACTGCTGCTCTATCGGAATTATGAAAATTTCGTTTTTAACTTTAGTTTTCCTGTATTGCTGAAATACAACTTTTTAATTAAATGTGATAATCAAAAGATGGAAAGGTATCATAAGTCAGCACTTTCCATTCATTTAGAACAGATGGACAACATATGCAACATGTCTCAGGTGGTATAACGGCAAAACTAAACATTCTCAAAATAAACTTTGTTGCAAAGCCAATCCAGGCTTGTTACTTGAGTACACACAGCTAGCCACAGATATGAAGCAGGGTTAGGCTTGTGAGGTCTGTAGTGTGTATTTTAAGTTCGGACACCAAGAAAACCCATTTTCATAGTTAAATTACAGAAAACAGGGAGAAAAATAATGAAAATATATTGCAAAATAGCTTAAAAGGGACACAAGTCAAAATTAAACTCAAGATTCAAATAGAAACTTCAAATCAACATCTTTTTTTGTTTTTATTTGTATAGCCCTGCACATACCACAGGAAATTTAGTCAAACTGTGCAGCCTTTTATATGCACACTGAGGCAACAGCTCCTACTGAGCATGTGCAAGAGATTTGTCACATGATACAAGGGTCGGCAAACTGAAGTCATTTTTTTTTATTTTTATTAAATCTGTTTATTGCCTTTTATTATGTATTTGATGGTTACGCACTTCTACTGCATTTAATGATCCTTTAACTACATTTTATTTTACAATCTCAAGATATTTACTGCCCCTTAACTTACCTTTTTAACCCCTTAAATTCTTATCTCAAGGCAGCTGGCCGCTCAGTGTCAGCACTGCTTTATTTAAGTTGTGACAAGGTGGTCAGTAGACCCAATCAGAAGATGTATAGCATGCTCTATTGTAGAAGCACACGACTGCCCCTCCACTACACACAGAATACTGCACCGCTGCTATACACACACAAGTCTTGTTACATAGGATTACACAAGTACTCTGGTTTTTATAGGGGGTGTGGCAGAGCACCTCTAGTATATTCAATAGTGTGAGCCCTCCAACTTTTGATTGGCTGTACTGCACATCTTGACAAAACAGTGTTGGAATGTTTGGCTAGCAGGGTCAGGTTAAAAAGTTAAGTATGTTTCTTACTGCACTGATTCCGTTGCAGCATTGTTGTTAATTTAGAATCACTTTAACAAGACTGATTCATTCAAAATAGGTAAAGAACTGCAGTAAAAGCAAAGGATAGACACGATTAGTAATAGTAAGTTTATATAATGCTGCTCTAATAGCCAGAATATACAATACATAGCTTTCTACTCTCCACACATCAGTGAATGGTTTCATGGAATGCTACAGAATTCCTTGACCAGCGCTTCATCCCTGAACACCGCCAGAGAAGCCTTTTATAGCAGCCATTGTCGTCTTGCTCACAAGTCTAAATGAATCAACATTGCCATCTTCAGAGACCACACTCCAAGCTGAATGTTATCTTTTATAGCGAAGTCCCTTAATTCATCTCAATATCATTATGCTAAATATATGCTGGGCAAGGGGAGATTACCTTGGAAAGCTCAGGTTCTAGATCTTCTCCATGCAGAATCTTCTGCCACTGAACCAGATTTTCTGCGGAGGAGCCATATCTACAGTACCCTGTACGAAGTGGTAGATGAAATGGAAGACTCAAGTGAGAAAAAGCAACGACACTAATAAGTTTCTAAAATACATTTAGACAATTTTATTTATTTTTTAAAAAGGAGGAAATGTTAGCCCTATAAAAGTCTCTTTAGATGAATGAAACCACGAGTGTTGAGGAATATTAGAATTAAAAGTACTTTAGGCTTATATTGAAGACTCTGCACATTCAGATGCTGCGGTTGCGTTGTTGTGCAAAGTGTGTAGGGGAATACTCATCAAATGCTTAGACTTTAGAATGAGTCTTAAACGGGACAGTCTACCCCAAAAACAAATTTCGATAGCCAACGCCTTAACTACCCATTCCCCAGCTTTACACAACCAACATTGTTATATTAATATACTTTAACATTTAAACCTCTAAATTTCTGCCTGTTTCTAAGCCACTCAAGACCGCCTTTTAAAGGAACATGAAACCCATTTTTTTCTTTCATGATTCAGAAAGAGCATGCAATTTTATATAACTTTCTAATTTGCTTCTATTATGTAATTTGCTTCATTCTCTTGATATCCTTTGCTGAAAAGCATATCTAGATAGGCTCATGGACTTCTGATTGGTGGCTGCACATAGATGCCTCGTGTGATTGGCTCACCCATGTGCATTGATATTTTTTCAACAAAGTATATTTAAAGAATGAAGCAAACCAGATAATAAAAGAAAATTGGGATGTTTAAAATTGTATTCTCTACCTCAATCATGAAAGAAAATTTTTGGGTTTAGTGTCCCTTTAAATCAGAGCATTTTTATAGCTTTTCACAGCAAGACACTGCTAGTTCTTGTGTGCCAAATAGATAACATTGTGCTCAATCCCTTGGAGTTATTCATGAGGCAGGCTATTAAGTCTGAGATAAGGGGGCAGTCTGCAGAAGTTTAGATACAAGGCAACCACAAGAGGTAAGAAGTATATTAATTTAACAGTGTTTGTTAGGCAAAACCCTGGAATGGATAATAAGGTATTATCTATCTTTTTACAACAAATACTTTGGTGTAGCCTGTCCCTTTAAATACCTAAAAACAAGTGACACACTAGGATACAGATTATACTGGCCAACACCTACAGTAAATAATGTTAGTTCTTCGCCTCTCTATTGCATAAGAACATCAGAAGGGGCCGCCATGTAATTTAGTTTTGCATATCCTTCTCATGCTGATCCCACTTACTTTGTAAAAAGGTGCATAGATATTTGATCCGGTCGTCCAGTGGCTCCTGCAGAATCTGAGCAGTCTCTTCTGCATTCCCGTTACTAAAACAACAGGTCAGCACAAACGGCATACAACATTACTGTGTGTAACAACGGATATAAAAGAGACAAACCAAATAAATCACAAAGCGTTATTGGATAGTTATTTTGATAAAGAAGGAGTTATCCTCATAATTAAAAGGACCTTTAATATAGTTATATAAAACTGAAGTCTACATAGCACCTCTACTCAAATGAACGCACATTTTTTCACGCTAGGTGATCATCTGGCTATTAAAACTTACGTAAGGGCTTTATTTTAAAGAAGAGCTTCCGTGCTTTAAAATAAGGGGTCTTGGGTGTCTCTAGGCCTTTTTGGTGACCTATTATAAAGTGCCTAGAGAACTCCTCATTAAAATTAAATATTAATGTTTAACTTAATGTTGGTGCACGTGTGTGTCCCCCCCCCCCATTAAACGCAAGAGCCAAAACAAGAAGTTATCCCCATAAATTAGGGTCTTTGGGTAAAGTTATACAACTGATGTGCACACAGGGGCTCCCATAAGCCTCAAATACAGGTATAAATCTCCAAATCTGGAATTCCAAAATCCAAACTTTTTAATTCATTTTTTTTTTTTTAAATAAAAAAAAAAAATATAAAAACTACTATTTCTCCCCACCTGTAATCACAATCTTCTCGGTCTGTGTCTTTGGTTTGATTTCAGTGTTGTAAAATGCAAAGGCTAGTCTATATTTATTTAAAACAAATATTACCTTTCTGATTACAGTACTATCTTTCTGAGGGTACTGTGAATACAAAAAGTATTAAAATTATATAAAGCTACCTTTAGGTTTATAAGCTGCATCATGATGTGTAAATATTACCTAAATGACAGAAGATGTTTTGAATTGTTCCCATTCCCTCTACAGGCAGTAACATTTTACAGATGCAAATATTCCAAAATCCAAACCTTTCCCGGTCCCACGCAGTTGGATAAAGGGTTTTCTACCTGTACTTGCACATTTATGCCAGGTGATCACTAATACCACAGCGATCCCCTGGCAATAAAAACATATAGGGGCTTAGGGACTTTATAAAAAGGGGTAATGAGGGTCTCTAGGCCTTTTTGAAAGCCCACTATAAGTGTAAATGTATTTTATTTATTTTTTAATGTGCGTTAACTTTACATGCCCAAGATTACACAACATCTGAAAGCGCATGGAGTGGAGATTGTGAGGTTTGAATATTTACCCTCTATCCAGCTCCCCTTAGGCTCCTTGAAGGACCAGTTCACTCATGGGAATGTAGTTCATTAGCAGCAATAACACCGTATTAACAAGTAAAGGAGATGATAATACATAAATGAATTAGTTTGTAAAATATATAATTTAACATTTTTTGTCTTCTTTGCAATTCAGCCCAATGTCCCTGGAACGTCCTGATAAAGGGACAGTGCTACAATCCTCAATTACCCTGCCCCATGGCCAATCAAAGTGCTTTAGTAAATGATATGCTAAACCTCCAATGTGGACACACAATCAGCAGCTAACAAAAATTAAAATATCACTCCCAACACTTTGCATTTATATTTCTCTGGAAGCAGAATTGCATAAGACCTGGGTGATTTTCTATATTTTTTAGTTTGGTTACATAACCGTTACTCTGTGTAGAGACCTTTCCTTGTATATGATCTAGCAACAGAAACTGCTGCATAATATACAACCTGCCGCTTAGTCAGTCCTCTCTGTAATGCAAACTGAATAATCGGTTACAGCTGCAAGATGGTATACAATGTTTGCACACACCTAAGTTATACAGCCGTGATCTGTGAGACTGGCAGTGGGAAAATTACATTTGCTTTCTAGCCAATTGAAGCTTCATGCCGATGCGGATTTGACGTCTCAGTTGAATACATACAGGTCAGTGTCAAAGTGTGTTCAAAGACAGGAGTGGAATTCTGTTGCAAACGATTTTTTTCTTTAAATAAGTTGCAGACAGATGTCACTGACCTGTATGTATTCAAGCTCTAAGAAAAAAACTGCTCACTACTCAACACTGAGCCAGGGGGGTGGAGCATGTGCTATGCACTGAAGGCAGGAAGACCAGAGTGGCCGCACAGCCCAAACATAACTAAAAGGGGTAAGGGTTAAGTGATAACATCTGAGATTTCAAAAAAAATATTTTCAGAGAAAGAAAATGAGGTTTATTGTATGCTCAGCACTAGTATATTTAAAGGGACAGTTTACTCAAAAAAAATTCACCTCTTTAATTTGTTACCAATGATCCACTTTACCTGCTGAAGTGTATTAAATTGTTTACAAGTATTTCCATTACCCTTATATTGGCATTTGAAATAGTTTATTTAGCCTTTGGTATCCCCACCCATCCTGAAAGTTTTTGTCCTCAAGGCCAAGCTGTGTTAACAGTCAGTAGAATAAATTAAATTACACACCCAGTGGGTTATAGAAGAGATAAGGTAATAAAATGTTAATTTTCCATTGTTTTTTTAAGTATTGGTGATTGGTTTATGGACAGATATAAGATAAAGAAGCAGGTGTATGTGCACAATGTAATAAAGTAATGCAATCTGATTATATCTAGATATAAGATAGACACATATATATGTACACAATGTGATACAGTAATGAGATCCGATTATACCTACAGATATAAGATACAGACACATGTATATGTACATAATGTGATAAAGTAATGAGATCTGATTATACCTACAGATATAAGATAAAGACACATGTATATGTACACAATGTGATAAAGTAATGAGATCCGATTATACCTACAGATATAAGATACAGACACATGTATATGTACATAATGTGATAAAGTAATGCGATCTGATTATACCTACAGATATAAGATAAAGACACATGTATATGTACACAATGTGATAAAGTAATGCGATCTGATTATACCTACAGATATAAGATAAAGACACATGTATATGTACATAATGTGATAAAGTAATGCAATCTGATTATATCTACAAGCTCAACAACTCATTTTATTAGGTTGTGGCTTCAAAACACAAAATCAGCTAATTCATATACACAAAGAAGCCTTAAAAAGCAAATCACATACATTTTAGACTCTGCAGCTGGTAATTTTTTTTTTATAGAAACACATTAAGGGAAAAATAATTTTATAGTATACTGTCCCTTTAACTATGCCAGCAGTTTCAAATAAAAAAAATCTTAATTTGGGTAAACTGTCCCTTTAAAGTCAGAATTAAACTTTCAAGAAACAGATAGAGCTCAGAATTTTAAACAACCTTTCAATGTATTTCTGTTATTAGGTTTGCTTAATTCTCTTGGTATCCTTTGTTGAAGGATCAGCAGTGCACTACTGGGAGTTATCTGCACATACAAGCCTGGTCATTGACTAAACTGGTATGTTCAGCTAGCTCCCAGTATTGCATTGCTGCACCTTCAACAAAGGATATCAAGAGAATGAAGCAAATGTGTTTGAAAGGTTATTTAAAACCACTTGCTCTATCTCATGAAATAAAATGTTGGGTTTCGTGTTCTTATAACAATCCCAATCAATAGATGGGTCTTCGCCAGCTCCTATAAATGTAATGTTTTCATGCTGTGTAAAGAGATCATTTTGTCACGGTTCAGTAGCTGCAGCATAAATGATCTTTATAAAGCTCTTCAGGCAGGTGGATTCGCCTGTACTACTCACAGTTTTGTGACTATCTTAATCAAGACGTTCAGATCCTGAAGCTGAGACAATCGATCAATAGGTTCGTCCACCTTCAGGCTGTTAACCTGCAACCAAATAGATTAACGCTAAATAAACGTGCCAACACCAATACAAACGTAACACAGAATGCAACATTCCTGCCATACAAGAGAGCACATTTTAGGTTTCACGTAACACAGGCCAAATGAATTACAGGAGCAGACGTGCATTTGTTAGTTTCATATTAAAACAAATGCCCAATATGGCCCCCACCGGCATTAATCTGTTCTTTTCAGAGCCATATTTCTTATTCTAAAAGTGCAAGACACAAATATCTTGATTTGCACTGACCTTTGTGTGTTGCAATTTCACAAGAAGAAAAATCGGGCTATGAAAAGAGCCAAATGCAGCTGGCGGGGGCCAAATTCGGCATTCGTTTAAAATAGAACAAATGCACATTACAGAGAGAGCGCGCGAGAGACACTTTTTATAAAAACACCTCATGTTTCTTATATGTGGTGTGAGGTCAGACCACAGTAAGTACGTTTATTCAAATCAACAAAATGACAAGAGTGCCCAAATGTATGCACCCGTCTAATTTCTTTTTTATGCATATTGCACATTTTCTATTAATCCAATAAACCACATTTCACTACTGAAACATTACTGTGTCCTTCAGTTATTTAATAGATCAAAATGAAATTGCTGATCCAAACACCCAATTATTTATAAATAAAAATCATGAAATTGTCAGTGGTGCCTAAACTTTTGTATACAACTGTAGGTACCAGCTGCGCTAATCATCTGATCCTGGCCTGTGAATGAATGGCAGGTACATAGGCACCAGCTGCGCTAATCATCTGATCCTGGCCTGTGAATGAATGGCAGGTACATAGGCACCAGCTGCACTAATCATCTGATCCTAGCCTGTGAATGAATGGCAGGTACATAGGCACCATCTGCACTAATCATCTGATCCTAGCCTGTGAATGAATGGCAGGTACATAGGCACCAGCTGCGCTAATCATCTGATCCTGACCTGTGAATGAATGGCAGGTACATAGGCACCAGCTGCGCTAATCATCTGATCCTGACCTGTGAATGAATGGCAGGTACATAGGCACCAGCTGCACTAATCATCTGATCCTAGCCTGTGAATGAATGGCAGGTACATAGGCACCATCTGCACTAATCATCTGATCCTAGCCTGTGAATGAATGGCAGGTACATAGGCACCAGCTGCGCTAATCATCTGATCCTGACCTGTGAATGAATGGCAGGTACATAGGCACCAGCTGCGCTCATCATCTGATCCTGACCTGTGAATGAATGGCAGGTACATAGGCACCAGCTGCGCTAATCATCTGATCCTAGCCTGTGAATGAATGGCAGGTACATAGGCACCAGCTGCGCTCATCATCTGATCCTAGCCTGTGAATGAATGGCAGGTACATAGGCACCAGCTGCGCTAATCATCTGATCCTAGCCTATGAATGAATGGCAGGTACATAGGCACCAGCTGCGCTAATCATCTGATCCTGGCCTGTGAATGAATGGCAGGTACATAGGCACCATCTGCACTAATCATCTGATCCTAGCCTGTGAATGAATGGCAGGTACATAGGCACCAGCTGCACTAATCATCTGATCCTAGCCTGTGAATGAATGGCAGGTACATAGGCACCAGCTGCGCTAATCATCTGATCCTGACCTGTGAATGAATGGCAGGTACATAGGCACCAGCTGCTCTAATCTGATCCTGGCCTGTGAATGAATGGCAGGTACATAGGCACCAGCTGCACTAATCATCTGATCCTAGCCTGTGAATAAATGGCAGGTACATAGGCACCAGCTGCACTAATCATCTGATCCTGGCCTGTGAATGAATGGCAGGTACATAGGCACCAGCTGCACTAATCATCTGATCCTGGCCTGTGAATGAATGGCAGGTACATAGGCACCAGCTGCGCTAATCATCTGATCCTGGCCTGTGAATGAATGGCAGGTACATAGGCACCAGCTGCACCAATCATCTGATCCTGGCCTGTGAATGAATGGCAGGTACATAGGCACCAGCTGCACTAATCATCTGATCCTGGCCTGTGAATGAATGGCAGGTACATAGGCACCAGCTGCACTAATCATCTGATCCTGGCCTGTGAATGAATGGCAGGTATATAGGCACCAGCTGCACTAATCATCTGATCCTGGCCTGTGAATGAATGGCAGGTACATAGGCACCAGCTGCACTAATCATCTGATCCTGGCCTGTGAATGAATGGCAGGTACATAGGCACCAGCTGCACTAATCATCTGATCCTGACCTGTGAATGAATGGCAGGTACATAGGCATCAGCTGCGCTAATCTGATCCTGGCCTGTGAATGAATGGCAGGTACATAGGCACCAGCTGCACTAATCATCTGATCCTAGCCTGTGAATGAATGGCAGGTACATAGGCACCAGCTGCGCTAATCATCTGATCCTAGCCTGTGAATGAATGGCAGGTACATAGGCACCCGCTGTGCTTATCTGATCCTGGCCTGTGAATGAATGGCAGGTACATAGGCACCCGCTGTGCTTATCTGATCCTGGCCTGTGAATGAATGGCAGGTACATAGGCACCCGCTGTGCTTATCTGATCCTGGCCTGTGAATGAATGGCAGGTACATAGGCACCAGCTGTGCTTATCTGATCCTGGCCTGTGAATGAATGGCAGGTACATAGGCACCCGCTGTGCTTATCTGATCCTGGCCTGTGAATGAATGGCAGGTACATAGGCACCCGCTGTGCTTATCTGATCCTGGCCTGTGAATGAATGGCAGGTACATAGGCACCCGCTGTGCTTATCTGATCCTGGCCTGTGAATGAATGGCAGGTACATAAGTTGGGATCAGACGTGTTCTCTAAACAATAAATAATTACTTTATGCTGGCACGTGAGAGAGATGGTGAAGCCAATGTATATTTACCCATGAGAGGAGAGCATCCATCTTGTTATTGTGTAGTGCCATGTTTTCCTCCTCTGCAGCTCACTCAAACCCCTGAGGAAAAGTATAAATACAATTAGCATTATTTTTTACATTATGTAGTTTGCAATACAAAGGAACCTGTTTATTTAGCAGATGTGCAGACATTCAAATAGCAAACACACAAGGGTGGACAAAAAATAAAACCCAAAACACTTCAGACAGAGAAACAAAGATCAAGTTAGCAGAAAAGAACCGGTAGCTAATCTGTAGCCTTCCAATAAAGCTAACATGATAGCCAAAATAAAACGGTCATGATTCAGAGGATATTAACCCTTAAAAGGGATATGAAACCCAAAAAGCTTTCTTTCATGATTCAGATAGAACAGCAACTTTCTAATTTTCTTCTATTATCACTTTGTTCTTTGTCTCTATATTTTGTTGAAAAGCCAGGAAGTTTACTGAAGTTTTGCAAGAGCACTTGATGTTAGAACTATTTCCAGATGTCTAGGTATCTCTTCAATACAGAATATAATGGGGAATTATTTTTTTAAGTAGTATGCTCTGCTAGTGGCTAGACTGGCTGTCAGTGATTGTACACACAGGAAACCATTTTTGGACTACTATTGCGATGTTGCTAGATAGCCTCACTTGCAGGCATCCAGCAAAAGCACGATATACACGAGCATGATGTATATCATGTAATAGATTTACCAATGATCTTGATCACTGACAGGCATGCAGTGTAACACCATCTCCCTTCAATCTCTAACCTGGGGTGGCCTCCATTATGCAGTTTCTCAAAGCCTCACTTGCTGGAGACAAAACCCGCTCTGACAGCCCAGGACACAGCATCTGTACAGGGTACAGCGCATGTCCTTAAAGGGACATTAAACACATAAAAACATAGTACTGAAGTTAATTCCGCCTCCCCTCATGGATACCGTCATGTTGAAATCTAGGCGCCACTGCATTCCAGTGTTTATCAGCCTGCACATGTGCAGCAAGTCTCATTTGGATACCTGCAGTGTAAGCTAGGTACCATAATCATAGCACCTAGGATTAGAGGAAGGTGCATGAAATGTATTTAGGAGCATAATGACATACACAAGTGTTCTCCATTGAAAACGTTGGCAGTGTAAAAAATTTGAATTTACAACCCCAATTCTGAAAAAGTTGGGACAGTATGGAAAATGAAAAATTTATGCTTACCTGATAAATTTGTTTCTTTTACGATACGATGAGTCCACAGATTTCATCCTTACTTATGGGATATCACCTCCTGGTCAACAGGAGGAGGCAAAGAGCACCACAGCAGAGCTGTATATAAAGCGCCTCCCTTCCCTCCCGCTCTAGTCATTCGACCGAAGTTAGGAAGAGAAAAGCCAAGGTGCAGAGGTGACTGACGTGTAACAAAAATAAAAGACCTGTCAAAAAAAACAGGGTGGGCCGTTGACTCATCGTATCGTAAAAAAGAAAATTTATCAGGTAAGCATAAATTTTCATTTTTTTTTTACAAGATACGAGTCCACGGATTTCATCCTTACTTATGGGATACAATACCAAAGCTAAAGGACACGGATGAAAGGGAGGGACAAGACAGGGACCCTAAACGGAAGGCACCACTGCTTGAAGAAATTTTCTCCCAAAAACAGCCTCAGACGAGGCAAAAGTATCAAATTTGGACAATTTGGAAAAAGTGTGAAGAGAAGACCAAGTTGCAGCTTTGTAAATCTGTTCAACAGAAGCATCATTTTTGAATGCCCATGAGGAAGCCACAGCCCTAGTGGAATGAGCTGTAATTCGTTCAGGAGGCTGCTGTCCAGTTCATATGCAAAACGGATGATACTCTTCAGCCAAAAAGAAATAGGTAGCCATAGCTTTCTGACCCCTACGCTTCCCAGAAAACACAACAAACATGTAAAACTTCAAGGCACGGACCACGTCCAAATTATGTAACAGTAGCTCCTTCTTAGAAGAAGGATGAGGACACAAGGAAGGAACTATTTCCTGATTAATAGTTTTAGACAAGGCAGAAATATGTCCCTTTAAGGAACTTGCTGACAATCCCTTCTCCAATCCATCTTTAAGAAAAGACAAAATCCTGGGAATCCTAAGTCTACTCCATGAGTAGCCCTTGGATTCGTACCAATAAAGATATTTACTCCATATCTTATGGTAAAAATTTTCCTAGTAACAGGCTTACGTGCCTGAATCAAAGTAGCTATAACCGAATCAGAAAACCCACACTTAGATAAAATTAAGCGTTCAATCTCCAAGCAGTTAGCTGCAGAGAAAATAGATTCGGATGATGGAAGGGACCCTGAATGAGGTCGTTCCTCAATGGAAGCTTCCACGGAGGCTTGGATGACATGTCCATCAGATCGGCATACCACGTCCTGCGAGGCCACGCAGGGGCGATGAGTATCACAGATGCCCTCTCCTGCTTGACTTGAGCAATCACCCATGGAAGGAGAGCAAATGGAGGAAACACATAAGCTAGGCAGAAGGAACAAGGCACTGCCAAGGCATCTATCAACTCGGCCTGGGGATCCCTGGACCCGTATCTCGAAAGCTTGGCATTCTGGCGAGATGACATGAGATCCAACTCTGGCCTGCCCCATCTGAGAATCAGGTCAGCAAATACCTCCGGATGGAGTTCCCACTCCCCCGGATGAAATGTCTGTCTGCTCAGAAAATCTGCTTCCCAGTTTTCCACCCCTGGAATGTGAATCGCGGACAGATGGCAAGAGTGAGATTCCACTGGTAGTGAGAAAGATGAGGCGCTGGAGAATTGACCCTGCTAGACTAATGTATTCCCCTCTAAGAAAACAGTGGTTGATATGTAGTGAATGTAGTCCAGCGCTAGATTAGCACGGGTAGAGTATTTAGTTAAATGCTATAATTTGAATATATTGTATTTTGTGATTGGATAAATGTTTAATGTATGTACTGCAATGTTGTTATTATATATTTATTGTAGGTAATCCTAAGTATTTATCAACATTCAGTTAATAAAAAGATATAAACAGGTATATACAACTGATATATATATATATACTTGTTGTCTAATGTGAGCTTCTTATCTATATATAAAAACTAATAAAACATTTGTATAATTAGACAGAAATTTAAGAACTTGTTAAAATAAAAGCATACATAAAATAAAAAAGGGACGTCTCCCTTATAACATCGATTTCATCAGAGAAAACAATTGAATAACTGTAGTATATATTTCCGCTATTTGATAATCAGGTACCTGTTATATAGTGTAACAAATGATAATGTCCAGAAATTAGATTAAAAAAACTTAAAGATCCAAACGAGATGACCTCCCCGCTATTGTGGCGGGTGTGTGTTACCGGTCCGTTAGTGAGAGACTGGTATTTAAAAATATGTCATGTGACTTTTCCTACGTCACACTTGTGATCGTAGCTGTTTCAATATAGTTGTAATGTAACCAGTGATCCTTGATATTCTGTCAAGCGCTTATTATGTTGCAATTTTTTTAAATGTAATCTGTATGTGTATCAGAAGGTGTATTCCCCTATTCCGTGTGTAATTAGGGAGTCTTGGGGGAGATTGCAACTTACGCTGGTCTCTTGGCACACCTGATTTCTCTTTTAGTGTGGTCTTTGCGGTCACATTCAGTGACTTGGATGTTAAACTTTGCGGTCACGTGCAGTGACTATAATGCAATCCTCGCAGTGTGGACTTGGCGGTCACTTGTAGTGACTGTAATGAGGTCTTTGCGGTCGCGGAGGTGACTAGTGGTGGGGTCTTTGCGGTCACAAGTGGTGACTAGGAGTAGAATCTTTACCGGACATCAGTGATGTTATACAGCAAGGTCTTTGCGGTCACAGATTGTGACTCGCATGTATTAACTTGCGGTTATATCTTTGCGGTCACAGATTGTGACTTGCATGTATTAACTTGCGGTTATATCTTTGCGGTCACAGATTGTGACTTAAAAGTGGTCTTTGCGGTCACTAACAGTGGTGACTTAGAGGAAATCTTTGCGGTCACTAGTAGTGACTAACAGAATGATCTGTATCATTGGAGATTAAAGTAAAACTTGGCAATCTCTCTGTGCAACTTAGTAGAGCTGATTAGAAACAAATGCAGGTTGTAGCAACGTCCAGCTGCAATGTTGCAGGAGGTAATCAGCAAAGGAAGTCTTGTAGTAGTTGTCTTTCCTTTCTTGGCAATTATAACAGCAATCAAAATAAAAACAAAGTGCAGTGTGACAACAGTGTCAAGGTCAACGCGTTTCGCCCTTAGGCTTTATCAAGACATGTTTGTCTGTGTCACCTGAGTCTATATATAGGGCTTAACTGGTTTGGATTGGCTATTCTATGTAATTTAATTAAAGGTGGAAAGTATAGATATATGGATATTCAATATAAAGGTGGAATTATATAGTTGTGTGTGTCTACAAGAAGCTTATTGTCCTTCATTTGTTTTTGTTCTTTGTGTTGTAATAAATGAAAGAGAATGAATAGATCCTAGAAAGGTTCTTGTAAGAATGCAATAAACATTATTTAGAGAGTTCTAAATAACATAATTTATGCTTACCTGATAAATTCCTTTCTTCTGTAGTGTGATCAGTCCACGGGTCATCATTACTTCTGGGATATTAACTGCTCCCCTACAGGAAGTGCAAGAGGATTCACCCATCAGAGCTGCTATATAGCTCCTCCCCTCTACGTCACCTCCAGTCATTCGACCAAGGACCAACGAGAAAGGAGAAGCCAAGGGTGTAGTGGTGACTGGAGTATAATTTAAAAAATATTTACCTGCCTTAAAAAACAGGGCGGGCCGTGGACTGATCACACTACAGAAGAAAGGAATTTATCAGGTAAGCATAAATTATGTTTTCTTCTGTTAAGTGTGATCAGTCCACGGGTCATCATTACTTCTGGGATACCAATACCAAAGCAAAAGTACACGGATGACGGGAGGGATAGGCAGGCTCTTTATACAGAAGGAACCACTGCCTGAAGAACCTTTCTCCCAAAAATAGCCTCCGAAGAAGCAAAAGTGTCAAATTTGGAAAATTTGGAAAAAGTATGAAGCGAAGACCAAGTTGCAGCCTTGCAAATCTGTTCAACAGAGGCCTCATTCTTAAAGGCCCAAGTGGAAGCCACAGCTCTAGTGGAATGAGCTGTAATTCTTTCAGGAGGCTGCTGTCCAGCAGTCTCATAAGCTAAACGAATTATGCTACGAAGCCAAAAAGAGAGAGAGGTAGCAGAAGCTTTTTGACCTCTCCTCTGACCAGAGTAAACGACAAACAGGGAAGACGTTTGTCGAAAATCTTTAGTTGCCTGTAAATAAAATTTAAGGGCACGAACTACATCCAGATTGTGCAAAAGACGTTCCTTCCTCGAAGAAGGATTTGGGCACAAGGATGGAACAACAATCTCCTGATTGATATTCCTGTTAGTGACTACCTTAGGTAAGAACCCAGGTTTAGTACGCAGAACTACCTTATCCGAGTGAAAAATCAAATAAGGAGAATCACAATGTAAGGCTGATAACTCAGAGACTCTTCGAGCCGAGGAAATAGCCATTAAAAATAGAACTTTCCAAGATAACAACTTTATATCAATGGAATGAAGGGGTTCAAACGGAACGCCCTGTAAAACGTTAAGAACAAGGTTTAAACTCCATGGTGGAGCCACAGCTTTAAACACAGGTTTAATCCTGGCCAAAGCCTGACAAAAGGCCTGAACGTCTGGAACTTCTGACAGACGCTTGTGTAACAGAATGGACAGAGCTGAGATCTGTCCCTTTAAGGAACTAGCGGATAACCCCTTTTCTAAACCTTCTTGTAGAAAAGACAATATCCTAGGAATCCTAACCTTACTCCAAGAGTAACCTTTGGATTCGCACCAATATAGGTATTTACGCCATATTTTATGGTAAATCTTTCTGGTAACAGGCTTCCTAGCCTGTATTAAGGTATCAATAACTGACTCAGAAAAACCACGCTTTGATAAGATCAAGCGTTCAATTTCCAAGCAGTCAGCTTCAGAGAAGTTAGATTTTGATGTTTGAAAGGACCCTGAATCAGAAGGTCCTGTTTCAGAGGTAACGACCAAGGTGGACAGAATGACATGTCCACCAGATCTGCATACCAAGTCCTGCGTGGCCATGCAGGCGCTATTAGAATCACTGATGCTTTCTCCTGTTTGATTCTGGCAATCAATCGAGGAAGCATCGGGAAAGGTGGAAACACATAAGCCATCCTGAAGGTCCATGGTGCTGTCAAGGCATCTATCAGGACCGCTCCCGGATCCCTGGATCTGGACCCGTAGCGCGGAAGCTTGGCGTTCTGTCGAGACGCCATGAGATCTATCTCTGGTTTGCCCCAACGTCGAAGTATTTGGGCAAAGACCTCTGGATGAAGTTCCCACTCCCCCGGATGAAAAGTCTGACGACTTAAGAAATCCGCCTCCCAGTTCTCCACTCCCGGGATGTGGATTGCAGACAGGTGGCAAGAGTGAGACTCTGCCCAGCGAATTATCTTCGATACTTCCATCATTGCTAGGGAGCTTCTTGTCCCTCCCTGATGGTTGATATAAGCTACAGTCGTGATGTTGTCCGACTGGAACCTGATGAACCCCCGAGTTGTTAACTGGGGCCAAGCCAGAAGAGCATTGAGGACTGCTCTCAATTCCAGAATGTTTATTGGAAGGAGACTCTCCTCCTGATTCCATAGTCCCTGAGCCTTCAGAGAATTCCAGACAGCGCCCCAACCTAGTAGGCTGGCGTCTGTTGTTACAATTGACCAGTCTGGCCTGCTGAATGGCATTCCCCTGGACAGATGTGGCCGATAAAGCCACCATAGAAGAGAATTTCTGGTTTCTTGATTCAGATTTAGAGTGGGGGACAAATCTGAGTAATCCCCATTCCACTGACTTAGCATGCACAGTTGCAGTGGTCTGAGATGTAGGCGTGCAAAAGGAACTATGTCCATTGCTGCTACCATTAGTCCGATTACCTCCATGCATTGAGCTACTGACGGGTGTTGAATGGAATGAAGGACACGGCATGCATTTTGAAGTTTTGTTAACCTGTCCTCTGTCAGGTAAATCTTCATTTCTACAGAATCTATCAGAGTCCCCAGGAAGGGAACTCTTGTGAGTGGAAAGAGAGAACTTTTCTCTTCGTTCACTTTCCATCCATGCGACCTTAGAAATGCCAGTACTATCTCTGTATGAGATTTGGCAGTTTGAAAGCTTGAAGCTTGTATCAGTATGTCGTCTAGGTACGGAGCTACTGAAATTCCTCGCGGTCTTAGTACCGCCAGAAGAGTGCCCAGAACCTTTGTGAAGATTCTTGGAGCCGTAGCCAGTCCGAATGGAAGAGCTACAAACTGGTAATGCCTGTCTAAAAAGGCAAACCTTAGATACCGGTAATGACTTCTGTGAATCGGTATGTGAAGGTAAGCATCCTTTAAATCCACTGTGGTCATGTACTGACCCTCTTGGATCATGGGCAAAATTGTTCGAATAGTTTCCATCTTGAACGATGGAACTCTTAGGAATTTGTTTAGGATCTTTAAATCCAAGATTGGCCTGAAGGTTCCCTCTTTCTTGGGAACTACAAACAGATTTGAGTAAAACCCTTGTCCTTGTTCCAACCGCGGAACTGGATGGATCACTCCCATTAATAAAAGATCTTGTACGCAGCGTATAAACGCTTCCTTCTTTGTTAGGTTTGTTGACAACCTTGACAGATGAAATCTCCCTCTTGGGGGAGAGGATTTGAAGTCCAGAAGGTATCCCTGAGATATGATCTCTAACGCCCAGGGATCCTGAACATCTCTTGCCCAAGCCTGGGCGAAGAGGGAAAGTCTGCCCCCCACTAGATCCGGTCCCGGATCGGGGGCCCTCAATTCATGCTGTCTTAGGGGCAGCAGCAGGTTTTCTGGCCTGTTTGCCCCTGTTCCAGGACTGGTTAGGTTTCCAGCCTTGTCTGTAGCGAGCAACAGCTCCTTCCTGTTTTGGTGCAGAGGAAGTTGATGCTGCTCCTGCTTTGAAATTACGAAAGGAACGAAAATTGGACTGTCTAGCCTTGGCTTTGGCCTTGTCCTGAGGCAGGGCATGACCTTTACCTCCTGTAATGTCAGCAATAATCTCTTTCAAGCCGGGCCCGAATAAGGTCTGCCCTTTGAAAGGAATATTAAGCAATTTAGATTTAGACGTAACATCAGCTGACCAGGATTTCAGCCACAGAGCTCTGCGTGCCTGAATGGCGAATCCTGAATTTTTAGCCGCAAGTTTAGTTAAATGTACTACGGCATCTGAAATAAATGAATTAGCTAACTTAAGGAATTTAAGTTTGTGTGTGATGTCATCTAGTGTGGATGATTGAAGTGTCTCTTCCAGAGACTCAAACCAAAATGCTGCTGCAGCCGTGACAGGCGCAATACATGCAAGAGGTTGCAATATAAACCCTTGTTGAACAAACATTTTCTTAAGGTAACCCTCTAATTTTTTATCCATTGGATCTGAAAAAGCACAGCCATCCTCCACTGGGATAGTGGTACGCTTAGTTAAAGTAGAAACTGCTCCCTCCACCTTAGGGACCATTTGCCATAAGTCCCGTGTGGCGGCGTCTATTGGAAACATCTTTCTGAATATAGGAGGGGGTGAGAAAGGCACACCGGGTCTATCCCACTCCTTAGTAACAATGTCAGTAAGTCTCTTAGGTATAGGAAAAACGTCAGTACTCGTCGGTACCGCAAAATATTTATCCAACCTACACATTTTCTCTGGGATTGCAACTGTGTTACAATCATTCAGAGCCGCTAATACCTCCCCTAGTAACACACGGAGGTTCTCAAGCTTAAATTTAAAATTTGAAATGTCTGAGTCCAGTTTATTTGGATCAGAACCGTCACCCACAGAATGAAGCTCTCCGTCTTCACGTTCTGCAAACTGTGACGCAGTATCAGACATGGCCCTTGCATTATCAGCGCACTCTGTTCTCACCCCAGAGTGATCACGTTTACCTCTTAGTTCTGGTAGTTTAGCCAAAACTTCAGTCATAACAGTAGCCATATCTTGTAATGTGATTTGTAATGGCCGCCCAGATGTACTCGGCGCTACAATATCACGCACCTCCTGAGCGGGAGATGCAGGTACTGACACGTGAGGCGAGTTAGTCGGCATAACTCTCCCCTCGTTGTTTGGTGAAATATGTTCAATTTGTACAGATTGACTGTTTTTTAAAGTAGCATCCCAGAGGCAGAACTTTTCTTCCCTTTCTGCGATGACATTTTTTTAGTGAAAAAATTTCTGCAGGTCATTTTAAAATAAAATACAATTTGAAATTAAGTAGTTACACTAATTAACCAGTTCAGTTGCACTTTATTGATTTAACTAGAGAGTAAAGTATTTTTTTTTTAAGTTTTATAAACTAGTGCAAATTAGCAGCAGAAAAAAAAAAAGTCACCTAAAAAAAAATTTTTTGTCTCCTTTTTCTCTTGGCCAAACATCACAGGGTATAAATGTAGTAATAAAAAGATGCATTGCTCACAAGAACATCTTACATTCAGTTACAGTTAACAGACCAGAAAAGGCTGGGGGGTGGGGGTTGAACAAATCCCTGAGAGACAGTCAACAATAAATGCACTGCTTTGCAGTGCTTCTCCATATATGTCTGTTCTCTTCAAACAGCACTTTGCTCTGGATGCGCAGTGTTAAGGAAAACCTACACAGTGCAGCCAAGAGCACAGTGCTGTTTAAAGAGAACCATCTAAAAGTGCTAACAGTTCCTGCATGTTTCCTATTCTTTCTGCAGACATGCTGCATTTTCTGCGATGACATCTCCGATCACTGCATGTTCTGCCTTGGGGAGTAGCATCAATACATTTAGTACATAAATTTCTATTGGGCTCCACTTTGGCATTAACACATATAGCACAGAGATATTCCTCTGAATCAGACATGTTTAACACACTAGCAAATAAACAGCAACTTGGAAATACTTTTCAAAGTAATTTACAAATAATATGAAAACGAACTGTGCCTTTAAGAAGCACAGAAAAAAATTATAACAGTTAAAATAATTAAGTTATAGCATCAATCTTTGTCAGAATATACAGTTTTAGCAAAGGATTGTTCCCCTCAGCAAATGATAACTAACCCAGGCAGCAGAAAAAAATACACAAATAAACGTTTTTTTATCACAGTCAATACAATCAGCACAGCTCTGCTGTAATGATTACTTCCCTCAAAAAAGGCTTTGGAGATCCCTGAACTCTGTAGAGATGAACCGGATCATGCAGGAAGAAAATGAACCTCTGACTGAGTTTTTTTTGATGCATAGTAAAAGTGCCAAAAACGGCCCCTCCCCCACACACATAACAGTGAGAGGGATCAGTGAACTGCTCTAATTTAAATCAAAACTATTGCCAAGTGGAAAAATAGTGCCCAAAACATTTTTTCACCCAGTACCTCAGAGAAAAAAAACGTTTTTACATGCCAGCAAAAAAACGTTTTACCTCAATAATTAATTGTCATTTAAAACCTATTGCAAGTCCCTGCAAATTAGGTTAAGTCTATGTATACAGTATAAAAACCAGAGAAGTACCATTCCCCAGAAAACTGAAGTGTAAAATATACATACATGACAGCCTGATATCAGCTACATCTACTGCATTCAAGGCTGAGTTTACATTATAACGGTATGGCAGGATTTTCTCATCAATTCCATGTCAGAAAATAATAAACTGCTACATACCTCTATGCAGATTCATCTGCCTGCTGTCCCCTGATCTGAAGTTTACCTCTCCTCAGATGGCCGAGAAACAGCAATATGATCTTAACTACTCCGGCTAAAATCATAGAAAAAACTCAGGTAGATTCTTCTTCAAATTCTACCAGAGAAGGAATAACACACTCCGGTGCTATTATAAAATAACAAACTTTTGATTGAAGATATAAAAACTAAATATATCACCATAGTCCTCTCACACATCCTATCTAGTCGTTGGGTGCAAGAGAATGACTGGAGGTGACGTAGAGGGGAGGAGCTATATAGCAGCTCTGATGGGTGAATCCTCTTGCACTTCCTGTAGGGGAGCAGTTAATATCCCAGAAGTAATGATGACCCGTGGACTGATCACACTTAACAGAAGAAATATCTATATAATATATAATGTATGTATTTGTATCGATTTTGATGTGCTTATAGTTGGTTGAATATTGAGCATATGTTAATTTTTAAATATATAAAACAAATAGAAATTATAAGTAAAGATTTTTTTAAATAAAAAAAAGTTATGACTTAGTGAGTAATTTTAAAAAAAAAAAAAAAAAAATTAAAACTGTTTTCAGTATTCCCTTTTGTGATTGAACTCATGACCTTTTGGTAATTGAGCAGAGGGTATTATGCACTAAACCACCTCTACCTCAACATTATATATAGTGAAATACATGTATCAGTGAAAGTATATGTACACACATATCTTTATATACATTTATATTTACAAAATGGTTTTGTTTGTATAAATGAAGACCATAGAGAAAGAAGTGATAATATTCATAAGTGACTAAAATCTATATAGATTGATTGTTTTTATTGGTAGTAAGGTATGTTTAGTAACATTTACCTGAACCAAAAAAGGAATGTGGTGGGAATTGAACTCGTGACCTTTAGGGTTAGAGAGGGAGATCTAGGCTATGTGTATCTCACTTTCTGTGTTAGCATAGAATGGAGATATATATATATTCTTTTAGTTTGCTACTGTATTTACAGGATCGGCATCCAAAGCATGGAAAGAAGCCTTTTATTTCCTTCTAAGTTTATATCTTGATTTCTTGTTTTTAAAAAAAAAAAACAAGAAATCAAAATATAAACTTTTTTTTACAAAAACAAGAAATCAAGATATAAACTTAGAAGGAAATAAAATAAAAGGCTTCTTTCCATGCTTTGGATGCCGATCCTGTAAATACAGTAGCAAACTAAAAGAAATAGAAGTGAATAACTTTAAATACAAAATTGATGAAACAATCAGATGTCAAGACAAAGGAATTATATACATAATTGAATTTTCATGTAAAAAGTACTATATAGGTGAAACGACAAGAACCCTCCACGATAGAATTAGGGAACATCTGTCATGCATTGATAGAGGCACTCTTGACACACACCTCTATTCTCATTTTAGGGACATTCACAATAGCAATCTCAAACATTTTAAATTCTGGGGTCTAGCCAAGATAAAACTTAATTGGAGAGGGGGAAATTTAGAAAATCAATTATTGAAGTTAGAAGCAAAAATGATCTACAATATGGACACACTATTTCCAACTGGCTTAAATTCAGAGCTAGATATTTCCCCTTTCTTATAATATATATATATATATATATATATATATATATATATATATATATATATATATATATATATATATATATATATATATATATATATATATATATATATATATATATTATAAGAAAGGGGAAATATCTAGCTCTGAATTTAAGCCAGTTGGAAATAGTGTGTCCATATTGTAGATCATTTTTGCTTCTAACTTCAATAATTGATTTTCTAAATTTCCCCCTCTCCAATTAAGTTTTATCTTGGCTAGACCCCAGAATTTAAAATGTTTGAGATTGCTATTGTGAATGTCCCTAAAATGAGAATAGAGGTGTGTGTCAAGAGTGCCTCTATCAATGCATGACAGATGTTCCCTAATTCTATCGTGGAGGGTTCTTGTCGTTTCACCTATATAGTACTTTTTACATGAAAATTCAATTATGTATATAATTCCTTTGTCTTGACATCTGATTGTTTCATCAATTTTGTATTTAAAGTTATTCACTTCTATTTCTTTTAGTTTGCTACTGTATTTACAGGATCGGCATCCAAAGCATGGAAAGAAGCCTTTTATTTTATTTCCTTCTAAGTTTATATCTTGATTTCTTGTTTTTGTAAAAAAAAGTTTATATTTTGATTTCTTGTTTTTTTTTTTTTAAAAACAAGAAATCAAGATATAAACTTAGAAGGAAATAAAAGGCTTCTTTCCATGCTTTGGATGCCGATCCTGTAAATACAGTAGCAAACTAAAAGAATATATATATATCTCCATTCTATGCTAACACAGAAAGTGAGATACACATAGCCTAATGGTTAAAATATCCCTCTCTAACCCTAAAGGTCACGAGTTCAATTCCCACCACATTCCTTTGTTGGTTCAGGTAAATGTTACTAAACATCCATTACTACCACTAAAAACAATCAATCTATATAGATTTTAGTCTCTTATGAATATCATCACTTCTTTCTCTATGGTCTTCATTTATATAAAACAAAACCATATTGTAAATATAAATGTATATAAAGATATGTGTGTACATATACTTTCACTGATACATGTATTTCACTATATACAATGTTGAGGTAGATGCGGTTTAGTGCATAATACCCTCTGCTCAATTACCAAAAGGTCGTGAGTTCAATCACAAAAGGGAATACTGAAAACAGTTTTAATTTTTTTTTATTTTTTTTTAAAAATTACTCACTAAGTCATAACTTTTTTATTTTAAAAAAATCTTTACTTACAATTTCTATTTGTTTTATATATTTAAAAATTAACATATGCTCAATATTCAAGCAACTATAAGCACATCAAAATCGATACAAATACATACATTATATATATTATATAGATATATTTAGAACTCTCTAAATAATGTTTATTGCATTCTTACAAGAACCTTTCTAGGATCTATTCATTCTCTTTCATTTATTACAACACAAAGAACAAAAACAAATGAAGGACAATAAGCTTCTTGTAGACACAACTATATAATTCCACCTTTATATTGAATTTCCATATATCTATACTTTCCACCTTTAATTAAATTACATAGAATAGCCAATCCAAACCAGTTAAGCCCTATATATAGACTCAGGTGACACAAACATGTCTTGATAAAGCCTAAGGGCGAAACGCGTTGACCTTGACACTGTTGTCACTCTGCACTTTATGTTTTTATTTTGATTGCTGTTATAATTGCCAAGAAAGGAAAGACAACTACTACAAGACTTCCTTTGCTGATTACCTCCTGCAACATTGCAGCTGGACGTTGCTACAACCTGCATTTGTTTCTAATCGGCTCTACTAAGTTGCACAGAGAGATTGCCAAGTTTTACTTTGATCTCCAACGATACAGATCATTCTGTTAGTCACTACTAGTGACCGCAAAGATCTCCTCTAAGTCACCACTGTTAGTGACCGCAAAGACCACTTTTAAGTCACAATCTGTGACCGCAAAGATATAACCGCAAGTTAATACATGCGAGTCACAATCTGTGACCGCAAAGACCTTGCTGTATAACATCACTGATGTCCGGTAAAGATTCTACTCCTAGTCACCACTTGTGACCGCAAAGACCCCACCACTAGTCACCTCCGCGACCGCAAAGACCTCATTACAGTCACTACAAGTGACCGCCAAGTCCACACTGCGAAGATTGCATTATAGTCACTGCACGTGACCGCAAAGTTTAACATCCAAGTCACTGAATGTGACCGCAAAGACCACACTAAAAGAGAAATCAGGTGTGCCAAGAGACCAGCGTAAGTTGCAATCTCCCCCAAGACTCCCTAATTACACACGGAATAGGGGAATACACCTTCTGATACACATACAGATTACATTTAAAAAAATTGCAACATAATAAGCGCTTGACAGAATATCAAGGATCACTGGTTACATTACAACTATATTGAAACAGCTACGATCACAAGTGTGACGTAGGAAAAGTCACATGACATATTTTTAAATACCAGTCTCTCACTAACGGACCGGTAACACACACCCGCCACAATAGCGGGGAGGTCATCTCGTTTGGATCTTTAAGTTTTTTTAATCTAATTTCTGGACATTATCATTTGTTACACTATATAACAGGTACCTGATTATCAAATAGCGGAAATATATACTACAGTTATTCAATTGTTTTCTCTGATGAAATCGATGTTATAAGGGAGACGTCCCTTTTTATTTTATGTATGCTTTTAACAAGTTCTTAAATTTCTGTCTAATTATACAAATGTTTTATTAGTTTTTATATATAGATAAGAAGCTCACATTAGACAACAAGTTTATACATATATCAGTTGTATATACCTGTTTATATCTTTTTATTAACTGAATGTTGATAAATACTTAGGATTACCTACAATAAATATATAATAACAACATTGCAGTACATACATTAAACATTTATCCAATCACAAAATACAATATATTCAAATTATAGCATTTAACTAAATACTCTACCCGTGCTAATCTAGCGCTGGACTACATTCACTACAAGAGTGAGATTCCACCCACTGTAATATCCTGGCTACCTCTCATCTCTAAGGAACTTCTTGTTCCCTCCCCTGATGATTGATGTAGGCCACCGTCGTTATGTTGTCCGACTGCAATCTGATGAATTGGGTCGAAGCCAACTGAGGCCAAGCCTGAAGTGCATTGAAGATTGCTCTCAACTCCAGGATATTGATGGGGAGGAGAGACTCCGCCCGAGTCCAAACCCGCTGAGCCCTCAGGGAATTCCAGACTGCACCCTAACAGGCTGGCATCCGTTGTCACTATCACCCACGAAGGCCTGCGGAATCACGTCCCTTGGGGACAGATGATCCTGCGACAACCACCAAAGAAGAGAGAGTCTCTGGTCTCCTGGTCCAGATTTATCTGAGGAGATAAATTTGCATAATTCCCATTCCACTGTCCGAGCATGCACAGTTGCAGTGGTCTGAGATGAAATCGAGCAAACGGAATGATGTCCATTGCCGCCACCATCAATCCAATTACCTCCATGCACTGAGCCACTGATGGCCGAGAATTGGACTGAAGGGCTCGGCATGCATTTAGAATCTTTGATTTTCTGACCTCTTTCAGAAAAATCTTCATGGATATAGAATCTATTAGAGTTCCCAAGAAGGGAACCTTTGTCTGAGGAATTAGTGAACTCTTTTTTTAGCTTCACCTTTCATCTGTGAGTTCTCAGAAAGGACAACACCGTGTCTGTATGAGACTTTGTCAGATAAGTCGACGCCTGGATCAGAATATCGTCCAGATAAGGCGCTACTGCAATGCCCCGCGGCCTGAGAACCGCCAGAAGGGACCCTAGAACCTTTGTGAAGATCCTGGGGGCTGTGGCCAACCCGAAGGGCAGAGCCACGAACTGAAAATGTTTGTCCAGGAACGCAAACCTTAGGTACTGATAATGATCCTTGTGGATAGGGATATGAAGGTATGCATCTTTTAAGTCCATGGTAGTCATAAATTGACCCTCCTGGATCATTGGCAAAATTGTTCGAATAGTCTCCATTTTGAAAGAAGGGACTCTGAGAAACTTGTTTAGACTCTTGAGATCTAAAATGGGTCTGAAAGTTCCCTCTTTTTTGGGAACCACGAAAAGATGAGTAAAACCCCTGCCCCAGTTCCTGTATTGGAACGGGACAAATTACTCCCATAGTAGAGAGGTCTTTTACACAATGTAAGAAAGCCTCTCTTTATCTGGTCTACAGACAATCGTGAAAGAAAAACCTTCCCCTTAGGGAGGAACTTTTGAATTCCAGTTGATACCCGTGGGTCACAATGGGTCACAGAAATCTTCATCACTTTCTGCCACAGAGTAAATAGTACAAACCGGCACTATTTTAAAATAAACTTTTGATTGAAGAAATAAAAACTACAAATCTAACACCACATTCACTTTACCCACCCGTAGAGATGCTACTTGTTAGAGCGGCAAAGAGAATGACTGGGGGGGCGGAGCCTGAGGGGGAGCTATATGGACAGCTCTGCTGTGTGCTCTTTGCCACTTCCTGTAGGGAATGAGAATATCCCACAAGGATGAATCGGTGGACTGGATACACCATGTAAGAGAAATTAAAAACTTCTGAAACACTAATTTGCCTCTCCCATATAATGCAAGATCTGGGTAGAACAATGACCCATACTCCTATGGTAAATATTGGAACTATTCCACTACATGTTATTGTGCATAACATGACCCCACAGGATATAACCTTATTCAAGGGAACTTCCATAGGATATGCGTTGTAATCAAGCTATTACACTTTTGGATTCCAGAATAATGTAATTGGGCTAATACATGAAGGATACTTAAAATGAAGAACATTTCATAGAACAATCCTTTGCATCTATGCCAGAGGGACTATTTACAATTCAGTCTATTTATCCCTTCAGCTCAGAGGAAGGCATCTGTAAAATTGAAGACGTTTCTCTAGTATTTGATCAGCCGATCAAAGATCAAGAATACCCTGATACCCAGAGTCATGGGGGCAATGTAAATTATAATCAAGGGGATCTCACTAGTAGGTTGGAAGAAGCCTATGAAAAAGGACAGCCTGAATTTTTTACAGGATTTCAGCAAATAGTCGAAGAGCAAATATCTTTAGCTAATGGCTGTTCCAGTGATGAACGCCGACAGCAACAAGAACTCATGATGGAGTACAAGGACATTTTTGCTAGGGATTCTTATGGCTGTGGGACTACAGACTTGCACATTGCAAGAATACAAACAGATCCCAATGCACCACCTGTCTTTGTTAAACAATACAGACTTCCTTTAGCCTCATATGATTCTCTTGCAGAAATCATAAGGAACCTGGAAGAAAGAGGTATTATCAGACAGGTGCACAGCTCTTATAACTTTATTATTATTATCAGGTATTTGTAGAGCGCCAACAGATTCTGCAGCGCTGTAAACATAGTCGGTGTACAGGATAGCTTTTGTAGGGGTCAAGTGGGTAGAGGGCCCTGCCGAGAGTTTCACTGTTGTAGTCGGCTCTTATGAAGCGATCTGTAAACAGCTATTTTAGGTGTTCTTAAGCCCAATGGACAATGGCGTTTGTGTGCTGACTTAAGAAAGCTAAACAAACGAGTCTACATGTCTGGCTGGCCTGTGACATATATTGACCAGTCCCTAGCACAGATGCAGGGATCCAAAATATTCACTGCCATTGATTGTGCACAGGGATATTGGACCATAAAGGTACATGAGGAGGACCAGTATAAGCTGGCATTCTCATTCCAAAAGGCCCAGTATGCATTCCAGAGACTCATTTGGATACATAAATTTACTGTATTCATGCACAAGGCCATGCCTGATGCACTGGAAAGGGGGACCTTATCTTATGTTGATGTTGTAATCAAAAGCACAGACTTTGAGAAACACATCACAGAGCTTAAAGGGACACTCAATCAAAATTAAACTTTCATTATTCAGATAGATTTTAAACAAATTTCCAATTTACTTCCATTAACTAAAATGTGCACAGTCTTTATATTTAAACATTTTGAGTCAACAGCTCCTACTGAGCATGTGCATGAATAAGTGTATACATTTGTGAATGGCTGTCACATGGTACATGGGGAGTGGAAAAAGATAAAACTTAAAATTGTCAGGAAAAAAAAAAAAAAAAAAAAATCTACTACTCATTTGAAGTTTACACTAAGTGCTATTGCATTGTCTTGTTATCTTGCATTTGTTGATTATGCAAATCTACTGTGTTGACTGGTCCTTTAAACACGTCCTCAGCAAACTTAAAAGGGCAGGTGTCAAATTATCCCTACAAAAAGCTCAATGGTGCCGCTCTTGTGTAAACTTCTTGGGACATGAAGTTACTTCTGAAGGGTTAAATCCTCAAAAAAAAAAAAAAAAAAAAAAAAAAAAAAAGGGTGGAAGCTATAATAAATTCTAAAAAAACAACTAACTTAAAGGAAGTGAGATCATTCATTGAAAATGATGCAGAATTAGCTAAACCACTACTACTACTTCTAAAGAAGGATGTGAAATGGCACTGGAGTGAGTCTCAAGAGACAGCAATCAAGGAGCTGAAGAGAAAACTCACTCAAGCACATTGCTTAGCTAACCCTGAAGGTGGTAAACCTTTCTTTTTAGAGACAGGTTACACAGATATAAGCATAAGTGCCGTTTTATAACAAAAGCATGATAATTTGAGTAAATTGCTTATGCGAGCAAAACGCTATCCCCAGTAGAAAGAAAATTTAGCGATTGCGAAAAAAAAACCTCATATCTACTGTATGGGCTCTACAAAATTTCCGCAGCTATATACAGGGCGAGAAAATTATTGTAGAAACGGCCCACCAGCCTTTGCTATATTTGCAAAGTGAGAGAATAAGATGGAAATTTGTCTAATAGCCACATAACAGCATGGACTCTTTCCTTACAAGGCTGGCCTTCAGAAATTCGCTACAAGCAGAATAAAAAGAATCCAGTCACACAAGGACTTGCTGAGCTCCACAACTGTACTGCTAAGGATCATGGGGAAGTAGAAGAGTATTTCCTGGAGAAAGAATTGCTTTCCCCATATAAAGTATATAATGAGGACCATTGTCAAACATTACCTTGGGTATATGTTGATGGTTGCTCTTACCATGCCACTGTTGATAATGAGCGCAGATTAGTCGCTGGCATTGGTATAACTTGGGCAAATGAATTCCCAAATATTTATGTAGGCTTCAACATTGGACCAAGATCCAGTCAGGTTGCAGAACTAACTGCTGTTCTAAAAACCATTGAGATGGCTATTGAACAAGGTATTCATGAATTTGTGATCATTACTGACTCAGATTACGTGCGTGACAGTTTTGTTGAATACCTGCCAACTTGGAAAAGAAATGGCATGAAGAAAACAACAAACCAGTCAAGCAAGGCAAGTTGTTCTGCGAAATTGATAACCTAGTGGTGACCAATGGGTTAACCATACACTGGAAGAAGACCAAGGGTCATTCCAGGGTTATAGGTCCTGATAGGGAAGGCAATGATCTTGCAAATTCATTAGCCAAACAAGGAGCCATAACTGGAGAACTCCTTAATATTGACCACTTAATGGGTGCAATTCAGGTAGAAGCCATTACCAGAAACCAGGCTAAACAACAAAATGAGCCTAACCTGGTACAATGGAGTCAGGAGTCTCCTAGTGAGGACCTGATCACTAGTCAAAAAGAAGACCCAATTGTAGGCATCTTCTATAAACACATAGAAGATCCTGAAAGCAACTACATTTTAAAGGATGATTGTATTGGCAAGGAAGATCTTAGAATCTTAATGAAATCCATGTCACAAGTCAAGTTACAGGATGCTTTGTTAATTAAAACCTCCAAAACTTGCATCCAGCAATGGGTGGCACCTACAAAGTTCAGAGGTCTCATGCTTCAACGTGCCCATGATGCTCCCACATCTGGCCATCGTGGTGCCAAACGCACGTATGAAATATTGCATGATTATGCCTTTTGGCCACACATGTTGAAAGAAGTTCAAACTTACTGTCAAGGTTGTTTAATCTGTCCACAGTTCCAACCCACTGCACCAAAGCATAGAGCGCCATTGCAGAAAAGGGGGATGGTGATGCCATGGTCAGATATACAAACTTATTTTATTGGTCCAGTAACTAGGTCATCAAGACCTAGTTGAGGTTGTCACAAAATTAGGAGCAAATCTAATGTTATCAAGAAAATACGACATTTATTACTCAATATAGCGTGAACCATATGAGGATTAAACGCATTATAAAAAAACATTGGGGCTTATTATGTAGGGACCTTATACTAGGAAAACTGCTAGACCCTAATCAGAGATGTGTGTTCAGACGAGCACCCACACTTAAAAATTATCTGGCTCCTAGTAAGGTAGTTGTGCATAAAGAAAAAGATAACTAAATCTAGTTGTCAAGTCTAATAAAATTACACCTACATACAAAAGACAAACTATAACTAAAGGGATTTTCAAGTGCCATTTGAATCATTAACATGTGCAAATAAATCAACTCTGGATGTAATTCTTTTTCTTCACACACTACTAAAAAAAAAAAAAAAACACACGATTTTTCAACACCTTTCATGTATTGGCACTTTTGTAGTGCATCTTTTAACTTATAAGCTTTGTGGGATCCAATATGTAGGCCGGACCTGCAGAATTGTGAGAAATAGATGGAATGAACATCACAGAAATATAAGGAATAATTTCAAATTTCATAGTGTTCCCAAACATTGTAACATGATCCACAATGGGAATGCGGACATTTTTATGATCTGTCCTCTAGAGAAGATACCCCATTCTTTTCTTTACAATAGACTGAGACAAAGGGAAACATATTGGATTTATAAGTTAAAGACATTATTTTCCTTTGGACTCAAGAATATGGATCTAGCTGCTTTTTGATTAGTGTAATTTCTATTTTATTTTTTTATGATTTTTAAATTCTATTCTTTATTTTTGTCATGGAGTATCCAACAATTATCTATTGCCATTATTTTGAATATACATAATAGTTTTCTATTATAAATTTAAAATACACATTGCAAACACTATAAACACATTGTCACATACTAAGAAGTCAGTAGATGTAGATTTCATTGAGTTAGTTAGCACATATTTCCATTTCAAATATTATTGTATACTCAAATAGAATTTTAATAATGGTCTCATATTCTTGTATCATTCATTTTAATCACCAAGTATGAATTCTGTTATCACAGATCGTTTCACCTTTATTAATTTCAATTGATATTTTGTTATCAGCTTTTGCACTTTCGCATTTATATAATATATATTTATGTTGCCTTATATTGTTTAACATCTGATAGTCAGCTCCTTTTTAATGTGAGGGTGGTTCTATATGCCGTATAATTTTTGTTTTGCCCCGTCACCGTAGTTCTCTTCCTTAACCTATAGCATAGTTTTGCGTCATATGGGCGTGTTACACACCAAGCCCGTGTGATTTAATAGGTAGATTCCCTGCAGTGGGCGGGTGACGTCACACTACGCCCGCCTGGTTAGGACAGATCTCTATTACGGATCTATCACATGGATTCTATGGCCTTTGCAATTGTTACTCTCTAGTTTACCTAGAATGTAACGTAAAAACGTACATAGGTCTGTATATATTTTTATACTAGTATTTACTTATCTTTGACCATTTTGACCGCGCCCCCTCGTATCACATTTATGCGAGTGGATGCCGATCTGAATGACATGACATTTGATGGGTAATTTATGGCTCTATTATGCTAGAGAGTTATATACTATATAGGTGTTCATACTAATTGCGTCTTATTGCTACTGGAGAGATATATATATATATAACAACATTTCTACACACAAATTGTACTCGTCATCATAGAGGGTGTGTTACCATTCTATTGGTTGTTTGTGAGAGCAGCTGTGAGATTGTATAGCCTGAGGAAACGGTGCTGTGCCACTGAGAAATGCGTTGCTGTTCGGAAGTTTTTAATAAAGTTTTTATCAATTTTTTGCTTCTGCTACTTATTCCGTTTGGATTTCTGGATTGCCTATCCTTTTATAACCCACACCCCTCTGTCTATTGACGGCTGGTGTGTGTTTTTCCTGGACTCCTTCAGGTGCTGAATTGCCCGAGAGTCTGCCGGATGACTTTTTGGATCCGGCTTATTTAGCCCCAAATTGTGCTTTCCCCCACGTGAGTAGGATTGACATCTGTTCAAATTTATTTTGTGTGACCTTCTGATTTGCACTATGTGGCAGCTTCTATCTTTTTTAACAGTATATTACGCACACCACACACCGCTGGCTATAACAGCACTAGCTGCACACAGTATATATTGCGCACACCACACCCACCCACCGCTGGCTATAACAGCACTAGTTGCACACAGTATATATTGCGCGCACCACACACACCGCTGGATATAACAGCACTAGCTGCACACACCACACCCACCGCTGGCTATAACAGCACTAGTTGCACACAGTATATATTGCGCACACCACACCCACCCACCGCTGGCTATAACAGCACTAGTTGCACACAGTATATATTGCGCGCACCACACACACCGCTGGATATAACAGCACTAGCTGCACACACCACACCCACCGCTGGCTGTAACAGCACTAGCTGCACACAGTATATTGCGCACACCAGACACCGCTGGCTATAACAGCACTAGCTGCACGCAGTATATTGTCTACACCTGCATCACCAACTAATAGTGGTGCACAGTATATGGCATTTTATTGCATATTAAGAAAAACCTGCATATTTTATAATTATTTGGATATAAAAAGGGACTAGAAAATAATTTAAATAGTCGGTTTTTTTTTTTTAAGAAAAAAAAGATATCTACTCATATTCATTAATTACCTAGTAAACTAATCTCTTCCGTGTCTGCTAAACATCAGTTTCTGATAAGATACAAAAGAAAACATTTTAAATGTACAATAGGCAACATTTGATTGGGATTCCTTTTCATATTGGCTTTTAAAATTTTCATTTTTGATTGGATGGTTTTTAAATATTTCTGCTGTATTACAGGACCAAATCTGAACAACTGTTTTGCTATGTATACAGTCTCTCTAAACTTTATGGTATCCCCTGTATAGGTGCTGCAGAATCTGCACAAATAGTATTTACATGTAGATGCCACAAAAGCTGAACAAAAACTCTGGCTACTAAGTTTTTGGCAAATCTGTCAAACCATGTAATTTAATTGCAAAAAAAAAACACACACGTTAATACCAGAGCTGGTTTAAAAGCCTGGAATTGTAGTGTCTTGGGGTTATATAGGAACTCTGGTACGCATCCTGTCACTCATAAAAATAAGTCAATTGCACCGGATTCAAAAAGCAGTCTTACTAAATCTAAGCAAAGTGAGAAATGTAAGGGAGCCCAAAACAGATTGCACAATATACTAGAGTCTTCTGGTAACAAGAGAGTTAAAGGCCAGATCAGAAAACCACAAGCGGGGGTGGGGGTGTTATTGTGAGTCTTTAAAACCACATTGTCAATTTACATTCACACCAGAAAGCACTTCCAGGTCCAGCCTTCGATCAGCAGACACTAATTCAGACACATGCCTGTTAACCCCTTGACCTCACTAAAACAATGGCTGCTGCACTGCTACATGCAAGCTGCCCTGTCCCATGGGTATACAAGAGGTGAAAGTCCACAGCTATGGACCTTGTCCTCCCGCAGTTCACATAAAACACTTTCTTGGTCGTAAAAGATCAACTCGCTTTACAATAACCCCGAACAATAAAGCACTATTAGGGACAGTTCTAAATAGGTCACCAGAGTGTGCAGCCAATGGCTGTGTGGGATATAACAGTATCCTGCACTTCAATTTCTAACAGGAACAGAAAATCTCACAGTTTCAGAATAGAATTACAGGAAAAGGGGACAAAATTAATAATGAAAGTATATTGCAGAGGTTTTGTTTTTATATACGATTTATCATTTTATATTACCACCTCAAAGTGTTTAATATCCCTTTAATGTGAGGTAAGCAAGTGTCTGAATCTTAGAACCAGCTACAGTAACATATTATTAAAGGGACACTGAACTCTGATTTTTTTTCTTTCACGATTCAGATAGAGCATGAAATCTTAAGCAACTTTCCAATTTACTTCTATCAAATGTTCTTTATTCTCTTCTTGGTATCTATTTGAAATGCAAGAATGTAAGTTTAGATGCCGGCCCATTTTTGGTGAACAACCTGGTTTGCCCTTGCTGATTGGTGGATAAATTCATCCACCAGAAAAAAAAGTGCTGCCCAGAGTCCTGAACAAAAAAAGCTTAAATGCCTTTTTCAAATAAAGATAAGAGAATGAAGAAAATTTGATAATAGGAGTAAATTAGAAAGTTGCATGCTCTATCTGAATCACAAATTAAAAAAATTGGGTTCAGTGTCCCTTTAATTGTGACCAAAAGTGAAAAGTCAATAGCAGGAAAAAAAAAAAAATCACACATGCCTGTCTCTTGTTTCATACAAATCTGTTAACCCCTTGTTGCAGTTCTCTTTATTCATTAATGGATTAACCCTTCCAGCGCCAGATAGGTTTTTCAAGCATGGTAGATATACAAGGCCATTTACACACAACCAGCCTCTAAACTGAACAATTCCTTAAGAGATTCTGTAGAGCAGATTTAGCAACAACAAAAAACATTAAAAGCTAAAACTAAATAGTGTAAATCACAGGGAGAAATCTTGCCAGAATCAGGATAAAGAACACGGAGAGGGACTGCACATTTACACAAGATGATAGCCTGTATGGCTCAGTGCCCAAAAGCTCAGCACCCGCCCCTGCATATTACAAACCGGACACTGGGCTTCCTCGCATCTACCTTTGTGAGAGAAAAATAAACTCACAGTGGAGCTCAAACTCGTGAACTTTTCATGAAAATACTCAGCAAGTATTGCTTAATCCGTCTCCAGAAGAAGAAGAAAAAATGTAACGAGAAAAAAAAAAAAAAAAAAAAAAAAAAGGATGAAGTTTAGGAAGTTCAGTCTAGTTTATAAAAGCCACAGCTGGGGGTTCGGGGGAAGGAGAAGGCTGCAGGAGTCCCAGGACAGCTTCCATGATAGTTAGCTTGTATTTGCATGCCAAATCCCAGCATGCTCCTGGCTGTGACATTACTGTGATGTGGCTGTGATGAACCAATGCAGGGAGGAGGGGGAGGGGGGCTGAGCCAGGCTTGGTTGCACTGCAGCTCTCTGAAACAAAAGCGCCTGCAGCTTGGGAAATACTATAACGGACTAAAAGGACAATTATGTCTGGTGCTGTGCACACTCACTGTCTGATCAAAATCTGCACTACTGATAAAGTTTATTGTATGCAAAAACACAGGAAATAAAACTTTTTGCAGTTATTAGGTGCAGAAATCAGACACTGCACAATAATACACCTACTATATACTCAGTCTCATCATACAGGGAGCACATATAGAAGCATGAAATAAGTTTATGACAATGATTAATAATGAAGTAGGGGTTTGACACTAATTTATGTACCATGAAACAGACCAAACTAAACAAATACAGATAGTGGCTGGCACTGTTCCACAAGAGCTTACAATCTACTGCTGGTTATGTTAGTTGTAGTAACATTCCTTGATTTGTGGATGTTAAAAGGAACAAGTCAAACTTTTATTTTTTTATTATTTTCTCTGCTGTTCCCATTTTATACCTGCACAAAATGTCCTGCTTCACAGAATCTAAACTGCAGTGTGTCTGACACGTTATGCACTGACAGATTAGTGCAGAAGTTTATGTACAACTGGCCTCTTATTAGCAGGAAAGTATTAAGGTAAACGTACTCATGAGAGATATTCCTGGAAAGTCTCCCTAAGGGTGAGAAACCAGCCATGGACAATGTGCTTAGAGGGATACAGCTGCACCTCAATGAGGATGAAATGATCGCCTGGGGTCACCATATCCCTCTAGGCACATTGTACGAGGAGTTTATGTCTGGTTACCCAGCACAATAGCCACTGAGCTGTTTGTTCCTGGCAGACCACTTCACTATCTGTATGTATAGATATTGCAGAAAACACTTACAACAAGTGACAGTTATAAACACTAAAAAACACACTCTGTATGCAAATCTTATACAATGTATCACTGTTTGCCTACATATACTGCACACATTTATAGGGGTAGATTTGTCATTGTAGGGAAGCCGTCTGCCAAATATCAAATTGTGGTGCACATTTGTTCCTCATGATTACCGTTGCACACCCTGTTCTTGCGCAACCAATTGCATTAGAGCAAGGTCTGTCAAATCAACCTGGTTAAATCAGTCTGGGTGATTTTCAGCCAACTAACTTGGCAGAGGTGGTTTAGGAAGCAGCGGTTCAAAGTAACCACTACTTTATAAATATCAGTAGCAGAATCAAAATGAGTGAGCATGCAACGGACAGGAGCATTCAGATTTTGCTAAATCTACCCCTTTAAGGACCACTGAACACAAATAGTAAAATACATGATTTTGAAACTTCATATCTCAGAATAATTTTGCAATGAAAACTGCAGCTTTATTTTGTCATATTGTTTTAGGTTTATTCATTTCACTGATTTCCCTGTCCCCCAGAACAAAATAACCCCTGCTAACCAATCACAAACTAATATTCAGATATAGCATGAACTCTGTTTGCACATGTGCAGTTGAGAGATACTGGGGAAGTCTGCCCTTCTCTCTTACCGGTGGTTTAGCACCGATTCAGCTAGTTACTATTGCAAAGAATGATACTCCTATAATGATTTGATGCAAAACTGATAATCCACCTTGTACATACGTTTGACTGCTGAGAATCTTAGTGGGAGGGTAAAATAAACAAAAACTCACATATATTTCCTAAAAGTATTACCCAAACCTCTCTGGGAGAAAGTGAAAAAAGCACAATTTTTAGATATATTTTAGAGTATTGGTGGCTAAATGTAGCCAACCAATCAGCAAGCGCTACCCATGTGCTGATCCAAAAATGGGTCGGCTCCTAAGCTTAATCTCTTGCTTTTCAAATAAAGACACAATATATTTTTTTTTTTTACATTTGGCAAAATCTTTTATCCGTTCATAACCTTTTGGAAAAATCTGGATGTATGAAACATCCTCAATATAAAAGGACAGTAAACATGTTCTGTAAGGATGTGTCTCAATCTGAGCCCAGTAATTAGTTCTTGGCTTAGTGACTCCATACTAACGAATCTCCCAAAGTAGGTGCCTTCCACCACCTCACCTGTATTCTACTACCCAAAGCACATGCCAAACTAATTTTTGGTTCAGACCCTGGGTAGCACTTGCTGATTGGTGGCTACATTTAGACACCAATCAGCAAGTGCTACCCAGGTTCTGAACCAAAAAATCTCGCTCCCAAGCTTTACATTCCTGTTTTTTTCTCCAAATAAAGATACCAAGAGAACAAAGAAAAAGTAATAGGAGTAAATAGAAAGTTTGGAACGGTTGGTGAGAGCCACACAAATTAACCCCTTGTAGTGAAAATGACAGCACATTGGGTGACATTAAAGGGATAGTATAATCGCAATTAAACTTTCATGATTGAGAGTGCATACAATTTTAAGCAACTTTTTAATTAACTCCCATTATCAAATTTTCTTCGTTCTTTTGCTATCTTTATTTGAAAAATCAGGAAAGCAAGCATAGAAGCCAGCCCATTTTTTGTTCAGCACCTGGGTAGCGCTTCCTGATTGGTGGCTACATTTAGGCACCAATCAGCAAGCTCTACCCAGCTCCTAAACATAAATTCAAATAAAGATACCAAGAGAACAAAGAAAATTGATAAAAAGGAATAAATTAGAACGTTGCTCTACCTGAATCATGAAAGTTTAATTTTGACTAGAATATCCCTTTAAGGGGTCAATATATTAAAATTAGGGTTGCACAGATACCATTTTTTTAAGACCGAGTACAAGTACCGATACTTGTTTTCAAATACTCGCCGATACCAATTACCGATACTTTTTTTTAATGTCATGTGACAGTTTACCAAGCACAATACAGACTAATTATTTAAGATTCCTTCTTTATAATTATTAAGGACTGTAACTCAAAAGGCATTATGAAATAATAAAACAGGTTTTATTTGTCACAAAGTTCACAGAACGTTTAGAAATGAAAATATTACAATAAAATATATTAACAACAATAAATAACAAATATAAAATTGCAACCAACCAAAAGTGCCATACAGTAAAAATAAAACCGTTTACTGTTTAATCATGGTGAACAACACTATGGGCTAGATTACATTTGACTGGTAAGCTTTACCAGTGCTCTCATTACACGTCCTACTCCATTAAAGGCTATGGCGTTGGAAATGTGAACAGAGCATTGGTAAAGCTTACCAATCAAATGTAATCTAAATCTAGTCCTATAATTGCAGGATGAGTGTTCATTGGGATTAACTTAATTTTTTCTATGAGTACTCTTCCTGCAATTATATAAGCTAAGATGTTCCTCAGAGTACAGTATGTTTTAAACATAATTGTGCAAGATGAGAACTAGCAGTATAAAAGGCAATCTAGCAATTAGAATAATTTTTCAAAAGTTAGTGGCAAGTTCTTTTTAAGGAACAGAACAGAAGCATCTCTGCATGTTCAGCTATAAGTCTGTTTTTGCTATCAGTAAGGAGGTTTGACTCTAAGTTGAACAGTCTTTCACTTTCCACACTTCTGCATGGGGCAGAAAGATATTTTTGGGCCATTTTAGCCAGAGCTGGAAATCTCAGTTTATTAACTGCCCAGTACTTCAGGGGTTTGTCTGAACGAGGTACAGTGATCTCTCCTACAATAATACAAATAAGAGCAATTTGTATTGGCAGAGCAGTAGTAAACAATTTTTAGTTTAGTCTCCACTCCAGCTTTAAATGAAATGGGAACATGCAGTTTGAAAAAAAACCCCACAAGATAGCATATGGGTAGTAAGTGGAGGTATCGGTTTAAGTATCGGTGCATTTGCACAAGTACTCATGCAAGTACTTGGTATCGGTACCGATACCGATACTAGTATCGGTGCAACCCTAATTAAAATCTAAAAAAAGGACCCTATAGTAATGACCAACTTCCTAACAGATTAATATTTAAGACACTGGCTGCATATTTTAAATATGTTTTATTAAATATGCAAATATCTACACACAAAATGTCCAGCGGCACAGGGTCAGATTTAGGTAAAGTTCCAGGGTACCCTTTGCTCTCTTCGCCAGAAGGCTCGTTTGTGTTGTGGCAACCGCGTTTGCCACAACACATAAGTCACCCAAAGCACAAATCTTTAATTAGCTTTACAAAATCTATCACAATGTTGTGTGCTAACCACTCTACATTCCTCTAGCAGACAGACTAGCCACTCACAAGCTCAGGGGCCTAGGAGCACGTTGTGTATGTACAGGTTGCTTGTTTAGAGATCATTTTGTACAGAACCTTTTTTACGCAGCATATTCTCGTCAAATTCAAGCTCACTATTGTACATTTGAACTTCTATAAATCACTTGATACTTAAATAGCAAGTCCTTTACAAATGTAACATGCTTGACAGCGATGCACCAAAATGGAGATTCTGGACCGAAAACAAAAATCGAAAACTATTTTTTTTTTTCAAATAATTTAAAAATAAATTTTAGGTTTTTTTTGCATAATTAGATTTAATGAATGAATCCTAATTGAAAAACTGCAAGCCAATAAAATAAACAATTTTATTGAAAGTAACACTAAAATTGGACAAAAAAAAAAAAAAAATCTTAATATGCTACATATGATACACAATTTTCTAAATAAATGTCAGTGCATCCCTATTAAGGAGAGGCTTGACAGATCCTCTGCTTCTGAATTATTCTAACTATATAGAAACCGCCATTGTCTGGTGTTTGATAAACCCTGGGTAATAGTATCACTGAAACATATTATGTATATTACCTAAGTGTCTATCAAAAGTAGCAGCATCTTAATCGTTCCTGAAACCATCTGACAAACCAGCTGTGACTCTAATGGTTCCTTCCCTGAGCGGATTCACTGTATATTGTATGTTTGAGTGGACTTTGCAAGAGTATTAGCTGATGGTGCACATAAAATTAGACATTAAAAAGGGACAGTAAATACCTTATAATTGCAAGACATTTATGGTGTGTTGCTATAGGATAACATACCAGCCAAGTCTAAACATGTTTAGAACAAATTAACATCTTTTTTTACTTAAATTATTCATCAATAGCCAAACCCCAGCCACCATTTGCCTTATTTGGATGAGCCAATCGGGGCTTTAGTCCACAGACAAGGCTAACCACAGTCATAATGTTAATATAAAGAACACTGTGCTGCAGTTTGTATCAACTAAAGCCAATTAAAGAAACAGATGTAGCAGGTTAAAGGGACATTATACACTCTTTATCTTTGCATAAATGTTTTGTAGATGATTTATATATAGCCCATAAAGTTGCTGTTTTTTAAAAATGTAGTTTTGCTTATTTCTAAACAACATTGCTCTGATTTTCAGACTCTTAACCAAGCCCTAAAGTTTTATGAGAATACCGTCAGCTACCGCTTGCTCCTGTTTGTGTAAAGGGTCTTTTCATATGCAAAAGAAGGGGGAGGGGGGGTGTCTTATTTCCCACTTGCAGTGGGCTTTCCAGCTGCCTTTTCAACAGAGCTAAACTGAGAGCTTCTAAGTTTTTAAACCGTTTTATACTGGATTTTTATATCAGTATCTGTGCATCTTATTCTTTATAGTAGTGTCTATTACATGCAGTTATATGAAAATAAGTGTATACTGTCCCTTTAAGTCTTGAGAAGACAACAGACGGCATTTTAAACTCTGAAAATAAGAAAGAACCACAATCTTCAGAGCCTAAATTACATGAAGAGGGAGAATAATTCAAGTATACTGCCGTTTCATTACATAAAACATTTTATATAAAATAAACTCAAGGTGCCTTTAAAAAAATAAGTATTTAACCGTTTTGCTAAAAGTAACATTAAATCTCAATTTAAAGAGATAAAATTCAGAGAGCATGCGATTTTAAAGGACCACAACGCAGTAGAATTACATAATAAAGACAAGGCAATAACACTGAATTTCAAATAAGCAGTAGATTTTTTTCTGACAAATGTACCCCTCCCCCATTTGCCGGCCCCCTGCATCACGTGACAGACATCAGCCAATCACAGACTAGTATATGTATACCCCGTGAGCTTGTGCACACGCACAGTAGGAGTTGACGCCTCAGAAAGTGTGTATATAATAAGAAAGTGCAAATTTGATAATAGAAGTAAATTGGAAACTTTAAAATTGTATTCTCTGTCTGAATCATGGAAGAAACAAAAATCGTGTGATGTCCCTTCAAGGCGCATTTTATGAGCCATTCCCCTCAAACTGTAACAATGCATTAAATGTTTCATTATTGAATGTATAAAATGACTGCAACATCTCTCAAACATTTAGATACCCTTTGTAGTAAAATACTTCAGAGAATTGTGCTTACAGTGATGGTAAATCCAAGCATTTGTGAATGTTCCTTAGCTTAGATTCCTGCTTTTTCAAATATAGATAGCAAGAAAATTGCTAATAGGAGTCAATAAAAAGTTGCCTAAAATTGAATGCTCTATCTGCATCATGAAAGAAATTTTGTTGTTTAGTATATAGGAGCCGGACCATTTTTGGCCCAGTATCTGGGTAGCGCTTGCTGATTGGTGTCTAAATGTAGCCACCAATCAGCAAGCGCTATCCAGAGTGCTAAACCAAAAATGGTCCGTCTCGTAAACGTACATTCATAATTTTTTAAATAAAAGATACCAAGAGAATGAAGAAACGTAATAATAGGAGTAAATTAGAAAATTGCTGATCCATCTGTATCACGAAATTAAAAAAAATTTGGGTTCAGTATCCCTTTAAACTGATGCCAGGTGCACACTTCTTTGAAAGTCCTGGGACTAGCATCCTGATTAGCTACTTAAAAAAAAAAAAAAAAGTATACTAAAATTGGGTTCCCTTTAAGGAAGTTTAATGAAATCCCCCTTTTTCTTTCATGATTCAGACAGAGCATGCAATTTTAAGCAAAATTCGAATTTACTCCTATTATCAATTTTTCTTTGTTCTTTTGCTATCTTTATTTAAAAAGGAAGGAGTGTGATGCATAAGAGCCGGCCTATTTTTGGTTGAGAACCTGGGTTATGCTTGCTTATTGGTGGGTAAATGTCAGCCTCCAATAAGCAAGCGCTATCCATGGTGCTGAACCTAAAATGGACTGGCTGCTAAGATTTACATTTGTGCTTTTAAAATAAAGATAGCAAGAGAACGGAGAAAACATGATAGGAGTAGATTAGAAAGCTGCTTAAAATTTCATGCTCTATCTGAATCATGAAATAAAATAATTAGGGTTCAGTGTCCCCTTAATCACTCACCCCAAGTTGTCCTGATTTTCCTCCAAGCACAAGTATTACACAAATGTAATCTCTTTTCCACCCAGCCCTGATCTAGCCCTCCACACCATCAACTAACCATGCCCCCACAGCCCTGATCTATAACCAACCCCTCCAACAGTATTATTTCTCCATCACAGAGCCCTACTTTTAGTCTCTCCACACCAACTATCACTTCTTAAACCAGAGGCATTCCTCCCTCAAACTATAACCCAAGCCCTTCTCCTCCTAAGCCCTGCTGTATCACTCTCCCCCCCCACTGACTCCACCACTTTCCCCCCAGAGCCCTGCTGTATCACTCTCACTATCAGACTCATCACCTCCCCACCAGCTCCATCACTTCCCCCAGAGCCCTATGTATCACTCTCCTCCCCACAGATTCCTCACTCCCCCAGCTCCATCACTTCCCCCAGAGCCCTATGTATCACTCTCCTCCCCACAGATTCCTCACTCCCCCAGCTCCATCACTTCCCCCAGAGCCCTATGTATCACTCTCCTCCCCACCTCAGCTCCATCACTTCCCCCAGATCCCTATGTATCACTCTCCTCCCCACCTCAGCTCCATCACTTCCCCCAGATCCCTATGTATCACTCTGCTCCCCACCTCAGCTCCATCACTTCCCCCAGAGCCCTATGTATCACTCTCCTCCCCACCTCAGCTCCATCACTTCCCCCAGAGCCCTATGTATCACTCTCCTCCCCACAGACTCCTCACTCCCCCAGCTCCATCACTTCCCCCAGAGCCCTATGTATCACTCTCCTCCCCACAGACTCCTCACTCCCCCAGCTCCATCACTTCCCTCAGAGCCCTATGTATCACTCTCCTCCCCACAGACTCCTCACTCCCCCAGAGCCCTATGTATCACTCTCCTCCCCACAGACTCCTCACTCCCCCAGAGCCCTATGTATCACTCTGCTCCCAACAGACTCCTCACTCCCCTAGCTCCATCACTTCCCTCAGAGCCCTATGTATCACTCTGCTCCCCACAGACTCCTCACTCCCCTAGCTCCATCACTTCCCCCAGAGCCCTATGTATCACTCTCCTCCCCACAGACTCATCACTCCCCCAGAGCCCTATGTATCACTCTCCTCCCCACAGACTCATCACTCCCCCAGCTCCATCACTTCCCTCGGAGCCCTATGTATCACTCTCCTCCCCACCACTTCCCTCAGAGCCCTATGTATCACTCTCCTCCCCACAGACTCATCACTCCCCCAGAGCCCTATATATCACTCATCCCCACAGACTCATCACTCCCCACCACTTCCCTCAGAGCTATATGTATCACTCTCCTCCCCACAGACTCCTCACTCCCCACCAGCTCCATCACTTCCCCCAGAGCCCTATGTATCACTCTCCTCCCCACCTCAGCTCCATCACTTCCCCCAGAGCCCTATGTATCACTCTCCTCCCCACCTCAGCTCCATCACTTCCCCCAGAGCCCTATGTATCACTCTCCTCCCCACCTCAGCTCCATCACTTCCCCCAGAGCCCTATGTATCACTCTCCTCCCCACCTCAGCTCCATCACTTCCCCCAGAGCCCTATGTATCACTCTCCTCCCCACCTCAGCTCCATCACTTCCCCCAGAGCCCTATGTATCACTCTCCTCCCCACAGACTCATCACTCCCCACCACTTCCCTCAGAGCCCTATGTATCACTCTCCTCCCCACCACTTCCCTCAGAGCCCTATGTATCACTCTCCTCCCCACAGACTCATCACTCCCCCAGAGCCCTATATATCACTCATCCCCACAGACTCATCACTCCCCACCACTTCCCTCAGAGCTATATGTATCACTCTCCTCCCCACAGACTCCTCACTCCCCACCAGCTCCATCACTTCCCCCAGAGCCCTATGTATCACTCTCCTCCCCACAGACTCCTCACCAGCTCCATCACTTCCCTCAGAGCCCTATGTATCACTCTCCTCCCCACCTCAGCTCCATCACTTCCCCCAGAGCCCTATGTATCACTTTCCTCCCCACAGACTCATCACTCCCCACCACTTCCCTCAGAGCCCTATGTATCACTCTCCTCCCCACAGACTCCTCACTCCCCACCAGCTCCATCACTTCCCCCAGAGCCCTATGTATCACTCTCCTCCCCACAGACTCCTCACTCCCCACCAGCTCCATCACTCCCCCAGAGCCCTATATATCACTCTCATCCCCACAGACTCATCACTCCCCACCACTTCCCTCAGAGCCCTATATATCACTCTCCTCCCCACAGACTCATCACTTCCCCAGAGCCCTATGTATCACTCTCCTTCCCACAGACTCATCACTTCCCCAGAGCCCTATGTATCACTCTCATCCCCACAGACTCATCACTTCCCCAGAGCCCTATGTATCACTCTCATCCCCACAGACTCCTCACTCCCCCAGAGCCCTATGTATCACTCTCATCCCCACAGACTCATCACTTCCCCCAGAGCCCTATGTATCACTCTCATCCCCACAGACTCATCACTTCCCCCAGAGCCCTATGTATCACTCTCATCCCCACAGACTCATCACTTCCCCCAGAGCCCTATGTATCACTCTCATCCCCACAGACTCATCACTTCCCCCAGAGCCCTATGTATCACTCTCATCCCCACAGACTCATCACTTCCCCCAGAGCCCTATGTATCACTCTCATCCCCACAGACTCATCACTTCCCCCAGAGCCCTATGTATCACTCTCATCCCCACAGACTCATCACTTCCCCCAGAGCCCTATGTATCACTCTCATCCCCACAGACTCATCACTTCCCCCAGAGCCCTATGTATCACTCTCATCCCCACAGACTCATCACTTCCCCCAGAGCCCTATGTATCACTCTCATCCCCACAGACTCCTCACTCCCCCAGCTCCATCACTTCCCCCAGAGCCCTATGTATCACTCTCCTCCCCACAGACTCATCACTCCCCCAGCTCCATCACTTCCCTCAGAGCCCTATGTATCACTCTCCTCCCCACAGACTCCTCACTCCCCACCAGCTCCATCACTTCCCTCAGAGCCCTATGTATCACTCTCCTCCCCACAGACTCCTCACTCCCCACCAGCTCCATCACTTCCCTCAGAGCCCTATGTATCACTCTCCTCCCCACAGACTCCTCACTCCCCACCAGCTCCATCACTTCCCCCATAGCTCCAACACTACTCCCCCAGAGCCCCGGTTTATCACTCCCACCAATACATCACTCCCCTTTAGCGCTGCCAAGCCAAACCAACTTCATCTCTTCATTCCCAGAGCCCTGCTTACTCAACTCCATCCACTCTATCATTGCCATAGCCCTGCTCCATTACCCTCACCGATATACATGCTCTACCACCCCCCCCCCCACTTTGTCCTATCCCTTCTCCTCCCCAGAACTACTTTACATCCCTTATCCCTCCTCTTCCCTCACCTGTAGCCTTTACCTCTCTGACCATTGTGCCCAAAACGCGCCATATCACTCCATATTTCAGGCCTACCTCTCAGTCACTCACCTGCCTCCCACTCTGTCGCCCGCTCACCCGGTTCCCACTTCCCGCGTTCACCTCTTCGAATAAAACAAATTAAAAAAAAATAAAACCCAAGCTGCGAACTATTCAAAATCCAGCGCACCCGCCATTGGTCACCGCAAACCTGCGCGGTGACGTCACTCACATATGACGCCCTCGAAATACATTTGTTTGCGACAATTGTCCGTCTGATTCTAGACCACGCCCCCTCTTAACCTCCGGGGGCGGAGTTTAGCCACACGCCCTTCTCTGGGCAGAAATATTATAATAGCTACATGCCCTCAGTTAACATGGCGTACAGGAAGTGGATGTCCTGCTTCAATATTTATTTATTATGTTATGGACGTCAGTGACGTCACAGAACTGCGAAGATGGCGGATTTTCTGCTTATTAATAAAAGCTAATTAAATCAGCTATTGTCTTATACTGCTTTGTGCTTTATTTTCGCCGCTAACCATTTCTGCGCCCCACACTCCCACACTTTTTTCCCTATGCATGATGCACTGTCCCTTTATACAGAGTACAATGTCCCTGTAACCTTCAAACATCACCCTCTCTTTGAATACAAGACATACAGACTTTGTATATTCAAAATAAATGAAAAAGCACATTTATTATTTTTTTTCGTTAAAGGGATATGAAACCCCAAATGTTTCTTTCATTCAGATAGTGAATACACTTTTAAAAAATTTGCAATTTGCTTCTATCATCAAATTTGCTTTGTTCTCGTGTTATTCTTTGTTAAAGAGATACCTAGAGAGGTAATTGTGCACATGCCTGAAGCACTACATGACAGGAAATAGTGCTCTTGCTAATGTATAACATTGTTACAAAACTGCTGCAGAAACGTGCACACTCTTGCGCTAACATCCCTGCTTCTCAACAAAGGATAACAAGAAAACAAAGAACATGTGATCATAGAAGTAAATTGGAAAGTTGTTTAAAATTGTTTGCTCTATCTGAACCATGAAAGATAATTTTAGGGTTTTATGCCCCTTTAATTTTTAAAATGAGATCTGTCTTGTGTACAGAATTTTTTACTCTTATGTATTCTGTGTATAAAATATAAAATGTAATGAGTTAAAAAGTTAAGACAAATATAATAGACAAAGTAATATTTGTTATCATCATGCAAATACTCTAGTTTTCACAAGAGGGGGCTGCAAAATGTATCAAACATTGTAAATAACTGAGACCATTGTTGCTTTTCTCAAAGTTACTGAGCACAATATATCAATTAATCAAATACCAGCTTTTTTCTTTTTTTTTTACAATATATATATGTGTGTGTGTGTGTGTGTGAGAGTTTATGTGTGTGTATGTGTGTATATATATGTGTGTGTGT